>NC_067139.1:25409847-25478110 GCF_903995435.1 Acomys russatus
CTCCCACCAGGACCCTGAATTTGCTTCCTTGTTTCCCTCCCCGTCCCTTCCTTTCTGCCCTCCTTTGCAATGCTGGGACCGAATTTAGGGTCTCAGGCATGCTAGGCAGGAGCTCTTCCTCTGATTCCTGCCCCTGGTTCCTGCTCTTTTCTTTCTTGGCACAGGACCCTGGCAGAGACAGACAATGCTCCCCACACTGTTGGAATCTTTTTTCCTTGGGAAAGAAGCCTTTGGTTAATCTCAAGCTTCTCTAAGGAGCACATTCCCTTTGCTCCACTTAATTAAGATTTATTTGGCACTGTGCTGTGCTAGGAGCTGACAGGGAAGCGACCATTGCGTTTAAGATTTATTGATCATTTACTCTATGCCAGGGACTGAGCTAAGGATGAAAGGTTTTAAAAACTGTGTAAAGACACGTTATTTGTCCTCAATAATGCAAAATGTAGAAAGGTGGGGACAGCAAATCTGCCTCAATGTGAGTTAATGCCAGAAAGATGCATGTACAGTAGTTAAATCATCGCTATCAAAAGGTGACACGAGTCTAAACAGAGTCTCGAAAAGATAATGGGTTTCACAGAAGTGTAGGAGGTGGCATTGAAAAACATTTGTCTGAAAAATTTAGATCTAGAATGAGGAAGAGGGGAGATGAGGAACTAGGGTCTCTAGCCTGGACAAGTTGGTGGATACTATATGCAGGCAATACTCAAGGACTGTCACCTGGGAAGATGGGCTGTCAGGGACGTTACTGGCTTCACTACTGAGATATTGAGTCTCTGGTGCTTGGGAAACCTACAGGGCAGACGGGTGTCTGGGAGGAACTGTAGCTATTCCTATGGTCACGAGTGTAGTCACTTGTCTAAAATCTTTGGGTTTTATATAATCTTTCTCACATGAATTTAACAGCCCAGTAACCAGGTGGAAAGGCATTAACATGGAGATCAATACACAACTGCTCATTAAGTTAGAGACATACATACATGCATACATAACACACACACACACACACACACACACACACAAACACATCCTTTGTCTTGGTCAGTAGTTATTGCTGTGAAGAGACACCATGACCACAGTAACTCCTAAAAAGGAAACCATTTCATTGAAGCTGGCTTCAGTTTCACAAGTTTAGTCTATTATCCGTATGGCCAGAAGCATAGCAGCATATAGGCAGACACGACGCTGAAGAAGTAGCTCAGAGTTCTACATCTGGATTGGCAGTCAACAGGAAGAAAGAGCCACTAAGCCTGGATTGGCCTTCTGAGATCTCAAAATCTACCACCTATGACACACTTCCTCCACCAAGGCCACACCTCCTAATAGTGCCACTCTCTGGTGACCAAACATTCAAATCTATGGGCCTATAGGGGCCACTTTTATTCAAGCCACCACCACCACAACACACACACACACACACACACACACACACACACACACACACACACACATACACGTGCACCATGGCACATTTTTAGAGCTCAGAAGAAAACTTTGTAGAGTTGGTTCCATGTATGGATTCTGGAGCCCAAGCTTGGTGGCATGCATTTTTAGCTGCTGAGCCATCTTTCCAGTCCTGGAGACACCATCTGAGGCTCATAGTTTATATGCTTGAGAAAGAAGTGAGAACCAAGGACGTGATAAATAAATCATGGTTGACTGGTACAATTTTCTTGCTGTTTCACTAGTCTATGAATTTTCAAATATGTGTTTTTCTTCTTTTAGAAGTTTTGTATTGCCATTCATTTAAAAAGAGAAATTTTGCTGAGCACTATTACAGAATCTTAAAATATATTAATCTGGATTTCATGCACACGATGTCAGTTTTCACTGTTGACTCAGGGGAGGTCTCTGATAAGTGTCTTGGAATCTATCTAATTCTAATACTGCTATTGGGGTTACTTTCATTGTATTTTGGCTTGGCTTCTTGAAGAGATACTTGCAAAAGCTCAGCTGGAAATCCAAAAATGCACTCTTATAGATACTCAGTACAGGAAGTTACTTGTGTGTGTGTGTGTGTGTACATGTGTGCATTCATATTCAGGTATTCATATTCATATGTGTGTGGCATGTGAAGGCTAGAGGTTTATATCCTATGTATTCCTCGAGTACCCGTCATCTTATTCTTTTTTGAGACAGTGACTCTCACAAACTGAATCTGGAGCTTACAGATTGACTAGACTAGGTAGCTGGCAAGTCCCAGGAATTCTCCTGTCTCAACCCTTAAGATTTTGTGGTACCACTTCATCGTCTGAACCTTCTCGCAGCCTAGCAAGTTATTTTTTAAAGCATTTCCCGTAGTTTCTTTCCAATACAGTTTAGGTAAAGCCTCTACAGGCCAGTTGTTTTTATGGCTGTCTCTCGAGAATGCCACTGAAATGAAAGTTTGCAGACTCATAAGATGAAAGGGTGTGGGCTCTAGTCCGAGTGCCTTGCACCGTATCAAGAACGGTACCCTCTGCATTTACGGAGTTGCTTTTCTAGGATTTGGTAACTTGGAAAACACATTGGTCAATTTCTATATTTTCTAGTTTTCCAGGGACAACAACAAAAATTTCATACCAACCTTCAATGCTGTAGGTGGCAGATTCTAAATTTCTATGGCTTTCCATCATAGTGTATCTTCTCTGCTGTTCTGAGAGATTTCCTCCATTTTAATCTGGAATAGATGGTTCCTTTCTTGTTACTTTGACTGTTTTAGGGAGCCTTGGATTTTGTTTTGTTCCTTCCCTTGTTTTCTTGGTTTCGTTTTTGTTCTTTTGGAGCCAAGGTTTCTAGTAACCCAGTCTAGCCTTGAACTCTATGTGTAGTGGAGAGTGACCTTGAACTCCCTCCTGTGTAGGTATTATCTCAGGTGTACTTTATAGATTCTTCACCTGTCAATAAACAGTTAATTGGTCTATAGCTGAGGCAGGAAATAGAAGGGAAATATATGTTCCAATAGAGAAAGTGAATGGTGGGATAGAGTGAAGCACACAGGGAATTCATCCCAGGACCCTGAGGAGGACAGACACATGAAACCTGAGCAGAGGTAACCAGCCACGTGGCAGAACTTAGAATAGAACAAACAGGATATTAGTTATGAGCAGGTCAGGGAACATGCCTAGCTATATTGGCCTAGGCTTTTGTAAATGTGTTTAATTCTCAGAGTCATTATTTCTGGGAATAAGGGCATGGGTGAAAAACAAGTGTTACAGAAAACCCCCTGCTACACTCCTGCCTCCACCTCCCAAGTGCTAGGATTATAGGAATGTGCAACCACACCCTATTTTAACTGGTTCTTATTTCTCTCCTGATATTTGTTACTGGAAATTTCTATTTTGGTGTCAACTTTTCTGACCCTCCTTTCCTCCTTCCATCCCCTGAGTATGTGGTAGATAAATCTTGGCTGCATCATCAAAAAAGAAGGCATAAGCACTGGCATAGCTTGTATTTTTGTTGCTATGAACATGGCAAAGATAGGGTTTATTTCATCTTATACTTCTGGGTCACAGTCCATCACTTAATCACAGAGGTAAGTCAGGCAGAAGCTCAAGCAGAAACCTTAGAGAAATGCTGCTTACTGGTTTGCTCTCCCTGGATCACAGGCAGTTTTCTCCTCCTCGTTTTTCTTTTTATTCTTATATGTATAAGCATTTTATTCAAATGTATGTCTTTGCCACAAGTATATGCCTGGTGCCCACGGACATCAGAACAGGAGTTATGGACAGCTATGAGCTGCCACGTGGGTGCTGGGACTCAAACCCAAGTCCTCTGCAAGAACAAGAAGTGCTCTTAACCAGAGCCATCTTTTGTGCTTCCTCAGGCAACTTTTTTACACAACACAGGCCACCCTTAGTAAGGGTGGCATTGGTCACATTGTGCCCAAGCTTCCTGTATGAAATTAGCCACCAAGAAGATGTCCCACAGACATGCGCACAGGCCAGTCTGACCAAGGCTGTTCCCAAATTGGTCACAGTTCTTTTAGCTCTGGGCTATGTCAAATTGACAGCAGAAGCTAACTAGGAAGTCCTCTCAAATGCAAATTTATTTTAATTTTTATGTGTTTTTTTCATTTTTTGCAAACTTTGTATATTCGCAGCTCCTGTTTTAATCTAGCTCATCCTCATTCCCTCCCTTCAATTTCCCCCATCCTCTCCACAATTATTCCCTCCCACTTTCCTGTGTTCTTTTTGTTTTTAAACCCACCGAGTCTACTTATTGCTACAATGCATATGTGGGTGTAGGTCCATCTATTGGCTCCTACGTATCCTCCCAGTAGCAGCATCTTTGAAGAAATCTGGCCGTCCAACTCCTAGAAGCCACCGGTTGCCAATATCTCATCAGCAGGAGGGCTGGGACTTCACTGCCTCTTTAATTCCACACTGGGGCTTTGTCTGGCTTGAGTCTGGGCAGGTCTCTTGCTCCCACAGCTTCTATGAGTTCATATGCACAGCTGCCCTGTTGCACTCAGAAAGGTATGCTTTGCTGTAGCCACCCATTGCCTCTATCTCTCTGTTTTTGAGTCAGGGTGTCACTGAGCCACCCAAGCAGGCTTCAGACTTAAAGTCTCCTGCCTCAGCTTCGTGAGTACTAAGATGACAGCTGTGTAATGGTGCATCTGGTTCTTTTGAATTAGTCACACATCTCAAGGGTGGGAAATGGATGCTACCACCAACCACAACTAGCTATATGGACACTGTTTCCCTTTTTGTCTTCCTGTGACTCATCACCTGTGGTATGAACTTTAGTCAAAGATCATTGGAAGGCTCCCCGGAAATATTAATTCCTTCTTAAAATTTGCTCAAAATTAAGTAATCAGAGGATATACCATTCCAAATGTGTATGTTGAACCCGAAGAATTGGCTTTCTGTGCATTCCAAACATGGGGCGCCTTCTCAGACATGGGTTGCAGACTGTTGCCAGGAGTGCCACGATGTCAGATCATTTATCCATTTGTAATCTGACCTTTAAGTCCTGTCATTCAAGAGCTCTCATCTTCCTGAAGTCAGTGGAAGGAAATGTTCCAGCCCATGAGGCTTTGTCCCTGAGAATGGCATGAGGGAAACTGGAAATAACCTTATATAGCAGCATTGGGTCATGGTCACTGTGCCAAAAAGGTCTGTGAGAAATGCTGCAACCTCAGACATTCCCGCAGCACAGTACGGTGGTCCTGTGGAAGAGTGACAGCAGTGACACCAGTGTTTGTCCTGGCTCTGCTTTCACGTCTGGGAAGAGCAGAGTGCCGCTGTCACCGATGCCGCACAGTACCAACTGGGCCTGGTCTGGTCTTCTTTTAAACATTTGGAATTGTCTAATCAATAGGCACATCCCATGCTGTGACTTTGCTTAGGGGCCTTTCTATGAGATCATTTCTTGCTGTAGAGGTGACAGTAGCACCCAGAGTCACTGGCAAGCTATCCTCCCTTTGCTGAAAGAGGCAGAAGAGCTCATCGAAAGCTACTGGATCTGCTCTTGGGTGATGCAATGGGAAAGAGAATGACAGCAGGTAGAGACTGTGGCTCTGTGTCAGTGAGGAGAGGAGATGTCTCTGAAAGTGTCACTCTGATGGTCCAGTTGGGCTTGGGACACCTGAGGCTTAAAGCACAGAGTTCAGGGGGTCTGAGAAGTTTCTTTCCCCTCTGAAATGAGGAATGGAGAAGGGACCATGCAGAGACCAGTTCTGCTACACGGAGGCATCTGCTGTGTCTTTTCATTATGAGTGGGACACATTCCAGCCACAGTCACCAAAGCCCTTAAAGGGTCCACTTACATTTTTATCTTTGTTTTCCAGCACATTCCTATGTTGTCCAGCACATACAAGGTCTTCACTTGCCCATTGTTATCCCTCTATTCATGTTGTGTAACCAGGCTGGCTACTTCATGAAAAAGCACCATTCTTTGGCTGCCTCAGCTTTGCAGGCTAAAGATGACCTGGGTAAACTTTGTGAGCCTCTGGAGAGGCTCTAGCTGCTCCTTAGTATGGTAAAGAAGGGGAAAGGAAACAATTGTGAAGAAAAAGCTATGCTCAACATGCTGGTGGCCTGGCTTTATAACTGCCCGCTCTCTCAG
Source organism: Acomys russatus (assembly GCF_903995435.1). Classification (NCBI taxonomy): domain Eukaryota; kingdom Metazoa; phylum Chordata; class Mammalia; order Rodentia; family Muridae; genus Acomys; species Acomys russatus. Next base: position 25,415,896 of record NC_067139.1, read on the forward strand.
TCAGGAAGCCTGGCATAGGAGATCCAACCCACTGGCACGAGACAGGCATTAAGCCCTTCTGAGGCCTCTAAGTCTCCCCTATTAAAAGTCCCCTTCCCCAGTATCTATGTGTTGAAGACCAAGTCCACAGCAATGGGGGATGAACCCCTGCTCAAATAGACCTATTGAGAACTTGGCTCTATTTTTTACTTTCAAATGTATGTCTTGGTTTCCTGAAATGTTTTCAGTAAAGCAGCCATGGGCTTTATCAGGTGGCATCACCCAAATGGCGCATCATCCTTTTCCCTCTGTCTTCTTTCTCTCTCTCTCTCTCTCATTATAGTTTCCCGAATCCAACTCCACTGAGCCCGTCTGTGCTATTCAGGAAGTCCCACACCGTGCATGGCTAATTCCAGCAACACGAATTCTTTATACTATTGGGGGTGAGGGTACCCTAATGGAGATTTTCTTATTCTTAACCCATTTCTTTGCTACTCTAAATCCATTCTGGTTTCTCGGTTGAAGAGCTTCACTTACACCACGGATGAGACCCGACTTACAGTGCAGATCTTGTAGGAATCAACTCATTCTTTATTTTTTTTTATTTTATTTTATTTTTTTTTTTTTATTTTTTTATTTTTTATTTATTTTTTTTTATTGTTTTTTTTTTTATTAATTTATTCTTGTTACATCTCAATGTTTATCCCATCCCTTGTATCCTCCCATTCCTCCCCCCCCCCCCCATTTTCCCATTATTCCCCTCCCCTATGACTGTTCCTGAGGGGGATTACGTCCCCCTATATATTCTCATAGGGTATCAAGTCTCTTCTTGGCTACTTGCTGTCCTTCCTCTGAGTGCCACCAGTCTCCCCCTCCAGGGGACATGGTCAAATGTGAGGCACCAGTATGTGAGAAAGTCGTATCACACTCTCCCACTCAACTGTGAGAATATTCTGACCATTGGCTAGATTCTGGGAAGGGTTTAAAGTTTACCTCCTGTATTGTCCTTGGCTGGTGCCTTAGTTTGAGCGGGACCCCTGGGCCCAAATCTGCCTATCATATTGTTCTACTTGTAGATTCTAGGACCCTCTGGATCCTTTTATTTTGCTGTCTCCCATGCGTCTCTCATTTAGAGTCCCAATAGGATGCCTTCCCCTCTGTCCCAGTTTCCTGGTAAGTGAAGGCTTTCGTGGGACATGCCCCTTGGGCTAGTAGCAGATATAAGTGAGTATATACCATTTGATTCTTTCTGCTTCTGGTTAACTCACTCATTATGATCATTTCTAGCTCAATCCATTTATCCACAAATTTCGGGAATTCCTTGTTTTATAGCTGAGTAGTAAATCCAGGTGTATATGTACCACAGTTTCTTTATCCACTCTTCTACTGAGGGACACTTAGGGCTGTTTCCATGTTCTGGCTATTATGAATAGGCTGCTATGAACATGGTTGAGCAAATTTTCTTGTTGTGTGCTGGAGCATCTTCTGGGTATATTCCAAGGAGTGGAATAGCTGGGTCTTGAGGAAGCCCTATTCCCATTTTTCTGAGATAGCACCAGATAGATTTCAAAGTGGCTGTACTAGTTTGCATTCCCACCAGCAATGAAGGAGTGTTTCCTCCTCTCTCCACATCCTTCCTCTCTCCCCACATCCTCGCCAGCATGTGGTGTCACTTGAATTTTTGATCTTAGCCATTCTGATGGGTGTAAGATGGAATCTCAGAGTTGTTTTGATTTGCATTTCCCTGATGACTAAGGAGGTTGAGCATTTCTTTAAGTGTTTCTCAGCCATTTGATACTCCTCTGTTGAGAATTCTCTGTTTAGTTCCAAGCCCCATTTCTCAATTGGGTTATTCGGTTTGGTGGTGTTTAATTTCTTGAGTTCTTTATATATTTTGGATATTAGACCTTGTCAGATGTAGGGTTGGTGAAGATTTTTTCCCAGTCTGTAGGCTGTCGCTTTGTTCTCTTGACAGTGTCTCCTGCCTTACAGAAGCTTCTCAGCCTCATGAGGTCCCATTTATAATGGTTGACATTAAGGCCTGGGCCGTTGGTGTTCTGTTCAGGAAGTTGTCTCCTGTGCCAATATGTTCCAGGCTCTTTCCCACTTTTTCTTCTAAGTGAGTTAGTGTCTCTGGTTTTATGTTGAGGTCTTTAATCCACTTGGATTTGAGTTTGTGCAAGGTGACAAATATGGGTCCAGTTTCATTTTTTTACACATAGACCTCCAGTTAGACCAGCACCATTTGTTGAAGATGCTATCCTTTTTCCATTGAATGGATTTGGCTCTTTGTCAAAATCAAGTGACCATATGTGTGTGGATTCATATCTGGGTCTTCGATTCGATTCCACTGATCAACCAGCCTGTTGCTGTGCCAGTACCATGCTGTTTTAAGTACTATTGCTTTATAGTACAGTTTGAGATCAGGTATGGAGATTCCTCCGGAGCATCTTTTATTGTACAAGATTGTTTTAGCTATTCTGGGTTTTTTGTTTTTCCATATGAAGTTCAGAATTGAACTTTCAATGTCTTTAAAAAATTGTGTAGTTATTTTGATAGGGATTGCATTGAATCTGTAGATTGCTTTTGGTAGGATGGCCATTTTTACTATGTTAATTCTCCCGATCCATGAGCAAGGAAGATCACGCCATCTTCTCAGGTCATCTTCAATCTCTTTCTTCAGAGTTTTGAAATTTTTTTCATACAAGTCCTTCACTTGCTTAGTTAGGGTAACTCCTAGATATTTATATTGCTTGTGGCTAATGTGAAGGGTGTGGTTTTCCTAATTTCTTCCTCTGTAAGCTTGTCATTTGTGTATAGGAAGGCTACAGACTTTTTTGAGTTAATTTTGTATCCAGCCAATGTGCTGAAGGTGTTTATCAGCTTTAGGAGTTCTCTGGTGGAGTTTTGAGGGTCACTTATGTACACTATCATATCATCTGCAAAGAGGGATAATTTGATTTCCTCCTTTCCCATTTGGATACCCTTGATCTCCTTTTGTTTCTTATTGCTCTGGCTAGAACTTCGAGTACATATTGAAGAGATATGGAGAGAGTGGGCAGCCTTGCCTTGTTCCCGATTTGAGAGGAATTTCTTTGAGTATCTCACCATTTACTTGATTTTGGCTATTGGTTTGCTGTATATAGCCTTTATTATGTTGAGGAAAGTGCCTTGTATCCCCGATCTCTCTAAAACTTTAAACATGAATGGGTGTTGAATTTTCAAATGCTTTCTCTGCATCCAAGGAGATAATCATGTGGTTTTTTATTTTCAGTTTGTTTATATGATGGATTACATTGATGGATTTCCGTATATTAAACCATCCCTGCATGCCTGGAATGAAGCCTACTTGGTCATGATGAATGATATCTTTGATGTGCTCCTGTATTCGTTTTGCAAGTATTTTATTTAGTATTTTGCATCTATGTTCATAAGAGAAATTGGTCTGAAATTCTCTTTCTTTGTTGAGTCTTTGTGAGGTTTAGGTATCAATGAGACTATGGCCTCATAGAATGAATTTGGTAGTTTTCCATCCATTTCTATCTTTTGGAGTAGCTTGAAGAGTATCGGTATTAGCTCGCCCGTAAAGGTCTGGTAGAATTCTGCACTGAAACCATCTGGCCCTGGGCTTTTTTGTTTGGGAGACCATCGATGATTGCTTCTATTTCGTAGGGGAAATGGGACTATTTAACTTGTTTATCTGTTCTTCACTCAACTTTGGCAAGTGAACTGATCAAGAAAATCGTCCATTTCCCTTAGATTTTCAAATTTTGTGGCGTATATGCCTTCAAAGTAGGATCTTATGATTCTTTGAATTTCTTCAGTGTCTGTTGTTATGTCTCCCTTTTCATTTCTGATTTTGTTCATTTCAATACTGTCTCTGCCTTTTAGTTAGTTTGGCTAATGGTCTGTCTATCTTGTTGATTTTCTCAAAGAACCAGCTTTGGTTTTGTTGATTCTTTGGACTGTTTTCTTAGTTTCTAATTTGTTAATTTCAGCCCTGAGTTTGATAATTTCCAGGCGTCTACTCCTCTTGGGTGTTTCTGCTTCTTTTTTTTCTAGGGCTTCCAGTTGTGTTGTTAAGATGCTTATGTGCGATGTTTCCAATTTCTTTTTAAAGGCACTTAGTGCTATGAATTTCCTCTTAGCACTGCTTTCAATGTATCCCACAAATTGGGTATGTTGTTTCTTCATTTTCATTGAATTTCAGAAACTCCTTGATTTCTTTCTTTATTTCTTCCTGACCCAGGTGTCATTTAGCAGAGAGTTGTTTAGTTTCCACAAACGTGTAGGCTTTTTGTTATTTCTGTGTTGTTGAATTGCAGCCTAAGAGCATGGTGATCTGATAGGATACAAGGTATTATTTCAATCCTCTTGTATCTGTTGAGGCTTGCTTTGTGACCTACGATGTGATCAATTTTGGAGAAGGTTCCATGGGGTGCAGAGAAGAAGGTGTATTCTTTCTTGTTTGGGTGAAAGGTTCTATAGATATCTGTTAGATCCATTTGACCCATGGCATTGGTTAATGATGTTATTTCTCGGCTTAATTTCTGTTTCAATGACTTATCCTTCAGTGAGAGTGGGGTGTTGAAGTCTCCCACTATTATTGTGTGGGGATCGATGTGTGGTTTAAGCTTTTTTAGGAGATCTTTTACATATGTGGGTGCCCTTGTATTGGGAGCATAGATGTTCAGAATTGTGATGTCATCTTGGTTGACTTTACCTTTGATGAGTATGAAGTGTCCTTCCTCATCCCTTTTGATTAATTTTGGTTGAAAGTCTATTTTGTTCGATACTAAAATGGCTACACCTGCTTGCTTCTTGTGACCATTTGCTTGGAATATTTTTTTCCAACCTTTTACCCTGAGGTAATGCCTTTCATTATGGGTGAGATGTGTTTCTTGGATGCAGAAGAATGTTGGGTCTTGTTTATGTACCCATTCGGTTAGTCTGTGTCTTTTTATTGGAGAATTGAGGCCATTGATTCAACTCATTCTTTAATTCCATTTGTTCAGTGGCAAATACTGACAGAGTCCCTGTGCTTTGCCAAGGCCTTGTGCTACAGCAATGAATCAACAGGGAAGCCTCAGAAGCGTGTGTCTCCTGTCAGGATCCCCATCCTCCATGGTTCTTACACAATTTCCGGTGAGGGTTGTGGAAGGAGGTGCAGTGTGTCTATGAGCAATAAACGTACATCCGGTGGTGTTGGCTGACATGATGAAAAAGGAGAGAGTACATGCCGAGACTGGCCAGATGGAGGGTGCCTGTTAGGAAGAAATGGAGGAAGCCCTGCTTACTCTGCTGGTAAAGAAGAGCATTACAGACAGAACTACAGATGCAGAGGTCCCGAGTGACAGACAGCCTTCGTGTTGAAAACCAAAATTGGCTGTTTGCCTAGAGTAATTGTGAAGAAGGGAAAAGCTGAGGAGACAGTGCCACAGAGCTGTAAGGAGGGGCAGTTTTACCGGCTTAGAAGCCTGGAGTCCTTATAAGCTAAACATTCGAGTTTTGCAAAACAGCATACAGGACAGGACCCATTGCACGGCACCACGGCTCTGGCAGTAAGTCACTCTGCTACCTGTGTGCCCTAGGCTTGGTATAAGGATTAGATAAGTTAATATTTGTAAAGAAAATGTTTGCTAAACATAGGAAATAAAAATATTTTAAAGTAACTCTAAGAAATTTCTGAGGCAACTAAGACCAGTTTTCCATCAATTAATAAAATGAACCCCAAAGGCCACACACTATATACACAACGTGGTCAGAATTGATACCCAGATCAGTATGACACAGGTGCCCATTTTATTGTCACGCAACATGGCACATTCCTCTTCCCCTCTCCAGCTTTGGATGTATTAATGCAGTGAATGATGAAGTCATTATTCATGAGATAATGACGAGGTGTGAATTAAATTATGCCTCCTGTCTAATGATATAGGCATGAGCATCTTTATCTTCATACTTCTTAACATGACTTGATGTGGGGATGGACTGTCACAGAGGTCATACGTGAGCATGAGCTGATGAGAGTGGTCACCCCCAAAAAAGATTGTTATCCCATTTATAAGGGTAAGCTTGAGTGGAGATGCTCACAGAAAATGCTGCCATAAACAAGGCATACACCACACGCTGGAAGAGAGGTCAAGAGTAGACCCTTTCCTCGGCCCTGTACTGGACTCATGGCCCGGCCAACACCTTGACCTTGGACCAGACACATCCAGAACTAGTGGGGTGTAAGTGTCTGGTATCTAAGCCTCATGTTTTGTTGTCCTTTGTTATGGCAGCCCTAGGAGAAAAAGAATTTGTGTTTCGGTTATTTAAAACATTCTGTCCACTCAGATCAGCTGTTGCCAAGTCTCCAGTGTAGACTCAGCTCCGGGATCTGCCTCCAGCAGGGGTATGGACTCTGCAGCCTCTGTGTGGCCTGATCCCTTTGCCCACAGATTGAATAGGAAGCTGTAGGAAGTCATTTACCATTAGAGGCGATTGCAAGCAGGAGTGATCACCAACACCTCTGATGTGTGCTAATTTCCTCCTGTAATTAACCCACCAACACCACCTGTTAATAGACTCAGGAGGTCGCCAACATCGATCAAGTAAAACTGCGAGGAAATTGGACCTAGTGGGGGAAAAATGCCTCATCAAAATATCAGACGCGTTGTAAAAAATCTGTTCAGATTTTGCTGACTTTTTAAGGATGACAAGTTATCCTTGATGAGCTGAGATTGCTGGCACCTGGAGAGCCTGGCAGCACACCTCACCCTGATTGCCTGTAGTGTGGCTTCATCACTCCTGCAGTGACTCCTTGCAGCATCCGTAGGGAAAGGAGATGCGCTTGCTGAGGCTGGTTTTTTTCCCCCCACATTCAGCTATTCCTCATAGACCTGATGAGAAACCAGCACTTGTGACTTTAACATCTATGCAGTGCAGTGGCATGCAAACGCACAACGAACAGAGTTTTCCCAATCATATTAATACTGTCCCTCAGTCTTCAATTCCTCCCAGTTTACTAATTTTCTTAGGTGACCAATGGGCCAACGACTCATACATAACTATAGTCTTTCCTTGGAAAATGCCCCATCACTGCTGTGGCAGTCTCAGGAACAGCTCAAAGTCTGAGAGTTGTTTGATAGCCTTGTAACTGCTTTGAAAACAAGAATCATGAATTTAAGGGTCATGATGTCACTGCGGTGACAAAATACCTGTAAGGAGAAAATGTTTCTTTTGACTCAGTTTCAGAAGTTTGGTCATAGCTTTATTGTACTTGGCCTGTGGCATAAAAGAGCATCAAGGTAGAGATTTCCTGGTATCAGGGAAGCAAAGACAAAAAAGGAAGGGTGTGGGTATCGAATATTTTTCTCAAGGGCACAGCCAAAGTGACCTAACTTCCTTCTCCACACTAATCTTTTAGGCATTCTGCCATCTCCAATACCACAAGAAGTTGGCGAATAAGTAAGCCTTTAGCTCATGGGCCTGCGGCATATCTAAGACCCAAGACCTAACAGTGTGGAGGATAGCTGACCTTATTTGAATTCAACTTTGTCACCCACTATGATATTTTTAGAAGAGTTTCCTCAAATATGTTTTAAAAATTAATAAGTAGATGTTGACTCCCAAGAAAAGAAGAAACTTCGTAATGATGGCTGAAGGCAGAGCTTCCTTAATGGTGATTTCTCAATAGGACTGTTATGACGATGGTGGCTGGATTTTTGGCTCTTTGGTTTTTTGGTTTTTTTTTTTTAATCTCTCTCAATCTGGATGTCCCATTAACCTAAAAGAATGTTTTGCAGCACTGACTGCTTTACTCCCTTTGAGCAATTTCCTAGAAAAGGATAATAGTAATGAAAACAAGTCTATGACATGGTGCTTGCTGGGAACTATGGCTAATAAAAATGTGTGTGCACACAGAGACATGTGGTGTGTGTGTGTGTGTGTGTGTGTGTGTGTGTGTGTGTGTGTGTGTGTGTTGGTATGTCTGAGTGTGTTCATGGGCACATGTGTGTACCTGTGCATGAAATAGGCCAATTGTCAGCCTCCAGTAATTGATGTCCACCTTGTTTGTGAGACAGGGTCTCTTATTGGCCTTACTTAATAAAGCAGACTGGCTGGCCTCTGAGCCACAGGGATCTGCCTATCTCTGTGTCCTTGGTGCCAAGACATACATTTCCCCAGAGAGTTCACTGAGGCTTGGTAGAGTTTAGGCTGGCAAGTGGCACATGCCAGAAGCCAGATATATCACCTTTCTTGTCAGTGTGACAGAATATCTGACAAAGGCAACTTGAGAGAGGAAGGATCTAACTTGGGTCTCAGTTTCTTGATACAGTTCATCACAGTGGGAGAGCATGGTGGTGGGAGTGGCTATCACAGTGGGAGAGCATGGTGGTGGGAGGAGTGGCTCACAGCTGTGGCAACCGGGAACAGGATGTTGCTTTCTCTTGGTGGGTCAGGAAACAAAAAATAACCCGGAAGTGGGTCTGAACTGTAAATCTCAAGGCCCACCTCCAGCTTCCCACTTTTTCAGGCAAAGCCTTCCCTCCCAGAGGTTTCACAATAAACAGGGGGCCCAGGTTCAGACACATTCAAATTATGTAGTCAAAGGAACTGGTGTGTATCATTAAGGTGTGAGAGGGTGGGCTTTCTCTCACATATTGAGTATGTGGAGTGGGACAAAGGCAAAGACAAAAGGATAGTTTTTAAGAAAAGAGGTGAAACTTTGGGTCAAGGCTTTTGAATGGGCCAAAAGACATCACACGCGCGCGCGTGCGCGCACGGGGAAGGATATGCTTTTAAACTCTCCCCCAAGGAACAGCCATATCTATTTTCATTCTCAAAGTGAGTGAAGTATAAAGGAGCTTAGATGACTTGCTCAGGTCATGCAGAGCACTTCACACAAACACTTGAGGGAAGTAAGATTCGTGTTACCTTCATTTGAAGGCATAGTTCATCATACTGGGGAAGATATAGCAGTGGGAGGGAGAGACTGGCTGCTTACATATTGACTGTGTACTAACACGGAAGAGGACATCTTCTGACAAAGAATGAGCTCCTCATGGAGCACAGAAAGAGAAACCATGGGTAATGAGAAAGAGGACTGTTTGTTCAGATGCTTATTATTATTATTATTTTTTAATTCAGCCTTAAAAATAGAGAACTTAAGAAATTACGAAGTCACTGAGTTTCCTTGTAATTATATTCTTTCTCTTTCAGTTCAGAAATTCCTCTCCTTTCTTATTCTTCTATTAGGTGATAAGATGACTTAATTTTGTATAATTCACTCATCACCCCAGAATTCTGCTGTAATGAGGCCTGAGGACATTGATAAACTTCATGAGAGCAGGCGGTTCTTATAAGTGGAAATGAGTCATTAGGCTCATCTGAAGCTGGGATCTCACTACCAGACATTTGCAGTAATAAGGAAGCCTGTCGGAAGGGAATTTTGCCACTGTATGTCTGACCACAAAGGAAGGCCATGTGGGTATTACAGGCTAAGCTTTGTTTCTTCAAAATTCACACTAACAGCGAAAACTCTAATGCCTCTGACTGTCTCTATTTTGAAGTAAGATCCTTCAATGTTAATTAATGTGAAATGAAGTCAAGGCAGGTCCTGACGCAGGCTGGCTGCCATCCCTATAAGAAGGTAGATTGGGACAGACACACAGATGAAAGGCCATGTGAAGATCAAGAGAGCAAAAGCTATACACAAGCCACCAAGAGAGGCCTCAGGGGAGTGGGCCTGGGTTTTGAACTTCCAGCCTCCACAATTACAAGGATATTGATTTCCGTTGTTTGAGGCTTGCAGTCTGTTGTGCTGTGGTGACCCTGGCAAACTAAGCTAGGGAATGTTTGTTGTCTGTACTCCTTGAATTCACAGAATACACAATTGTCATGGTCTCCTCCTTGCCCCTCACATATGCTGTTCCTTCTGCCTGGCACGTACTTTTTCCAGATCTTAATCTTGTTGTAGGGCCTTTTCCTCCCATTCATAAGCAACTAGAATAGTAACTCATGAGATCTAAAAATATTATTTACAAATACCTGGGACATGTAGTTAGGCTATTCTCTGACTAGCTCATAACTTGAAGTGACCCATTTTACTAACCTACATAATGCCATGTGGCTGGTTACCTGAGCTCAGGTACTGCACGTCTGTCCTCTTCACATCTTGCTGGCTGAGTCTCAAGCACATGGCAGTATCCCATAATCCTTTCTGCCTCCTTGATGTTCTACCTCCTTTTCCTGCCAAAGCTATCGGCCATCAGATTTATTATTGACAGGTGCTGCATCCATACAACACACAAGATATTCCTTCTACACAGTGCCGCGTACTCTCCAACTTCCTCCAATTTTCTCTCCTTGTTTCACCTCCTCAGCCAACCTCTCTGTCGTCACCCTATTCATCTCTACAAACCAACCTCTATCCATCATCTTCCAAGACTTCTTTAAATACTTTTATTACCTAATCTTTCTTTCTCGTGCCTTTTCCACCTCTAAACATCCTATGTCCTTGTCCAGTCATCTGACTTCTGCATGATAATGCAAACTCTAAGGAAGAATACACTGGTTTGATTCACTTAATGATGGATTGCAGTACTGGACAGTGATGGGCACATAATAGGTATTCAAGAGACAATTACTGAAGGAATGAATTAACAGCAATGATTATGTGAATTGGGCAAGGTATGTCCAATACTAAGAGTTTAATATTTACTAATTCATCAAACAAATATAGCTATGGCAATACATTCTATTTGGTATAATTGCTTCATTCATATGATCAAATATTCCTGTGTTGTTCAAAAACACTGACGTTCCCCGCTCCATCTTTTTTTTTTTTTTTTTTTTTTTTTTTTTGCATATTGTAAAAGCATGAGAAATGTCAAAGAAATTCATCTGAAGCTGAACAGTTGCTGATAAAGCCTGTAAGGGAACCTTGGCTCAGAACAAAGAACGATTTATCTTTTCAGAAAAAAAGATTGTGATAAATGGGGGCTAGCATTTACCAGCTGCTGAGTTCTGATGATGCACAGAGTCCTTGCCTTAGGTGACCAGGGGAGGAAAGAAAAAAAAATGCAGAGATGAAATACAAAGACTGGATGTTCAGGGACACTGGGCCTCAGCCCATAAACTTCCTACCTTCTTTGCTGTCACCAAGATAAAAAGTAGGCTCTAACAAGCGGGCATGGTTTTAAAGCTGACAATTTCATTGAAACGCCACATTTCAAACCCCATCACATTTGAGCGCTGTGAATTTTGTTTATTGTGTGTTTCAGCATAGAGTAGTGTAAAGATGCTGAGGTCGAGCACGGTACGGAAAAAGTCAACACTGCTGGCAGACTCTAGAAGGAATAAGAAAATATTCTTCTGAATCTATAATAAAAACATGTAGCAGGTTTGAAACAGCTGCCTTCATCCTTTGATCATTGCTGGCTTACAGTACATTGGGAAAGAATGTCGGGCGCTCAACTGAATAATTTTGAAATGGGAAAAACTTTGTAAACTACTGATAAGTTCTGGGAAGGTTAATTAAGTGCAACATAATGGAAGACTTGTCACATATCCAGATGAAATTTGCTGGCCGTTTTTCTTTAGAAAACTGTAAACAAAACAAAAACTGCTCTATAATTTGCATGTGACTTCCTCTTTTAAAAAATATTTCCTATGTGATAGAAGCCATTTTTATTCCTGTTGCTATTTAGAAATCCTGTAAACTCTCAATACCCGACAAATGAGAGCCTCCCTGATAACTCAGTGTTACCCATCCTCTCGCCCGATTGATTCCATCCTCTTTTCCTCATTCCCTTTCTCGCAGAATCACTGAAGATTATACTGAAACTCCCATCTTACTAACTTAGAGGAAGGTTTGTAGACTGTCTCAAGAGTTCTGTGCTCCCCTCTCTTCCAGGAAAACTCTGTTCCATTCCTCAGATAAGAAGTGCTTTAATGACAGCCTCCAGACTGGGAAAAGATCTTCACCAACCTTACAGCTGACAAAGGGCTAATACCCAAAATATATAAAGAACTCAAGAAATTAAACACCACCAAACCAAATAACCCAATTGAGAAATGGGGCTTGGAACTAAACAGAGAATTCTCAACAGAGGAATATCGAATGGCTGAGAAACACTTAAAGAAATGCTCAACCTCCTTAGTCATCAGGGAAATGCAAATCAAAATAACTCTGAGATTCCATCTTACACCCATCAGAATGGCTAAGATCAAAAATTAAAGCGACACCACATGCTGGCAAGGATGTGGAGAGAGAGGAATACTCCTTCATTGCTGATGGGAATGCAAAGTAGTACAGCCACTTTGGAAATTTATCTGGTGCTATCTCAGAAAACAGGGAATAGGGCTTCCTCAATACCCAGCTATTCTACTCCTTGGAATATACCCAGATATGCTCCAACACACAACAAGAACATTTGCTCAACCGTGTTCATAGCAGCCTTATTCATAATAGCTAGATCATGGAAAGAGCCTAAGTGTCCATCAGTAGAAGAATGGATAAAGAAACTGTGGTATATTTACACTATGGAATACTACTCAGCTATTAAAAACAAGGAATTCCCGAAATTTGTGGACAAATGGATTGAGCTAGAAATGATCATAATGAGTGAGTGACCCAGAAGCAGAAAGACTCAAATGGTATATACTCACTTATATCTGCATACTAGCCCAAGGGGCATGTCCCACGAAAGTCTTCACTTACCAGGAAACTGGGACAGAGGGGAGGACATCCTATTGGGACTCTAGATGAGAGAAGCATGGGAGAATAGCAAAGTAGAAGGATCCAGAGGGTCCTAGAAACTTACAAGAAGAACATTATGACGGGTAGATTTGGGCCCAGGGGTTCCACTCAAACTATGGCACCAGCGAAGGACAATACAGGCCGTAAACTTTAAACCCCTACCCAGATCTAGCCAATGGACAGAACATTCTCCACAGTTGAGTGGAGAGTGGGGTATGACTTTCACACGTACTCTGGTGCCTCATATTTGTCCATGTCCCCTGGACGGGGAGACCTGGTGGCACTCAGAGGAAGGATAGCAGGCTACCAAGAAGAGACTTGATACCCTATGAGCATATAAAGGGGGAGGAAGTCCCCTCAGTCATAGTCATAGGGGAGGGGAGTAAGGGGAAAGTGGGAGGGAGGGAAGAATGGGAGGATACAAGGGATAAGATAACCATTGAGATGTAACAAAAATAAATTAATAAAAAAAAAGAAAAAGAAAAAAGTGCTTTAAGTTTATTGGCTTATTATAAGAAAACAGTGTCTATATAAAGAATCACATGTGTGTATGTATGTATGTATATGTTTCAAATATATATATGTATATATACATGCATGTGTGTGTATATATATATATATGTTTTATAAAGTTTTCAATAAAAACATAAACTTGCACATATGTAATCATATCCCCCCCAAAGAAAATAAATTTTACTGCTTATGGCAAACATTATCTATACCTCTGTAAGTCTACATTACAGACTAACGTGCCTTCAGGAGTCAAAAGGAACTTGAGTGGTTAAGATGGGCTGGGTATAAGAAAATCCACTCACGTTTCTCAGTCTTTTGTGGGATCCCCCCTCCCACGTGGAGAAATATTCTTCTAAGAACAATGACAATAAAAATCCAATAATAAATAATAAATAGCAGCAAATGCTCTTTTCACAGCCAGGGCACAACGTGGCAGAAGAAAGAGGGCGTGGTGAATCCAGGAAGGACAAAAACGGCTCAGTGGAGCAGACAGCTCCAGGCACAAATACGGTCCCAGTGTTGCCAAACCTCCTGACCCATCAGAAGCAATAAGTCTACATTATAGGTAAAACTCCCTGTTTCAAAGCCCTTTACTCAAACTTGTTTAAAAACACTAGGTGGGATAAATGAGCTATGGAAAGTAGTCTGTCAACTGCAGTTTTTTGCTATGCAGAGTTAGGTAGATGGGTGGACAGATATAGGAAAGTGACAAGCATATCAAATGACTGGTCAGTGATAAGAACATTCTATAGAGGCAACTATTTAAAAATCACAACAAAATTTAATTAGGTCTCATCAAACTAAAGAAGCTGACTTGAAATTGGAGACATCGCTGAACCTCATTTCTCCATCTTCAAAAATTTCTCTAAGCGCAAGAACAAGATGATAAAGCTATTGTGAGACTGAAAATGTATACTTACCATTATAACAACTACTATATTATTAGCTGAATTATCTTCTGGAACCCATGGAGGACTCATTCCAGGGACCTTGCAGCTACCCGCAACCAAGGCTGTTACTACACAGCATTTACACAGAATCTATGGATTGCTTCTCATACAGTCACGTGTCACATACTGGCATTTCACCCCTTAGACTATATGTATATATATATATATATATATAGTCTCAAAGGGTCATAAAACCCTGTTCAAAGGAACCAGAAAACCACATTGCTGGGCAATGGATGTCTCAGCTGTAGTGATGTCGCAGCGTACTGTGCGACTCATGTTTGTGGTAATGCAAGGGTGACTACCCCTTCTGAACTGCCTGTCAAAGTAAAGCAAAGCATACTCAGTTCCGCTCAACACATAATTGTTGATCATGACTACAAATGACAACGTGACTGCTTCTACACTGACTATACTTTCTATCATTATTTTTGTGTGCACATCTACTTTTACACATATTTTAAAAAGTTTGAAGCGGCCTGTTATGCTATGTGACAGCGTCAGCATCTTATGATTGAACCAAGAGGCATGGGGAGTGATTAACTTGAATCATGTAGCTTTACGTAAGTACAGATGCCCACGGATTTGCCTAATGTCATCCAGTAGCCAGCGCTTGTCCCATCCTGCAGACTAAGTGGTGTGCAACGGCACTGTATATCCTCTGTACCTACTGCAGCACATAGGCCAAGTAAATATTTGCTGCATCCTACTGTTCAAGAAATAATGACTACAAACAAGTGCGCACATGCCTGGTGCAGATAGACACCAACTGTTTTTCTTTTAATACTTCTGATCTGAAATCTGTGGAATGTGCATATTGGGAACCACAGATGCATCTGACTGATCATACTTTACTTTCAGACTTACAGGATGATTCCTGCTTTTTTAGAGGACTACTGATCCTTAGATTTTGTTCTTATCAACTCTAGTCTGCTTTTCTCCAAAATATATTTTGAGACCGTCATGATGCTCAGTGGCCTTACTTTCCTAGTATCCTTGTATCCTTCTAGAGATAAAAGTACACGGAGGCATGGCGCTCCAAAATCTTCCTTCTCTTTCTCTGGATATTAAACAAACAAACAAACAAAGTGTTTGTGACATAATGTCTTGGCCTTATCTGGTGTCTGTCTGGAAAATTTGCACATTTTAAAAAACATGTGCTTTATCTAGAGGTATCACAGAAAATGGTTTCTATAGTCCTGTGCCATTTTACCATTTCTATCTTGAACCTTTACTTAGTCATCAGTGAAACTAGTTACCAAGAAACTGTTGTATACAATAAAGCTTATGGCATCGGGTGGCAGTACTTGCAGTTACGTTGTTAAGTCAGCAACTACACTATATGCCTATAGCCAAATACGTCATACCCTAGTTTCCTGGGTTATGCTGTAATGATGTTTCTAATATAGTTTTGGGGAAGTGAGTGTATTTTGTGACCAAAGGAAATGTTGTAAATGAGATTAATTTTTTTTTTCAAGGTGAATCGGAAGCTTGTATAGTCTTCAGGGACTAGCTCTCAGGTTCTTATCTGACCTCACCTTGTGAAGCAGCACGTTGCACGATCACACCCAATAACTCATATGCTGTCCCTAGCCACAGTTGCAGAGGAAGCTGATGGTGAGTGAAGAGGCTTCCCACGCCTTTAAAGTAACTGTCAACCCCATTCATCTGAGAGACGAGATAATTAAACATGCAGTGATCATTATAATTAATAATCTTCAGTCCCATAATAGCATCATCATCTTGCAAGGGTGGAAGGGGGAGTGGTCTTGGTTTCTCGTGAATATCTATTTAAGGAAGTTCCTTTTATCTCAATGAATACTTATTTTGTAAGCTTAGTTTTTTTTTTTTTTTTAAAGGAATAGTGAGTGCTATATTTCTAGTCCTGTGTCAATATCCACATATTGTTCCTTTATCAAAAATCTTGGCTTGGCTGGGTATCGGGACACACATCTTTAATAGCAGCATTTGGGAGCAGAGACATGCATATCTCTGTGAATTCAATGCCAATTTCGGTCTACATAGAGTTCCAGGTTAACCAGGATACATAATGAAACCTCTCTCTCTCTCTCTCTCTCTCTCTCTCTCTCTCTCTCTCTCTCTCTCTCTCTCTCTCTCCCCTCTCTCTCTCCTCTCACCTCCCTTCTCCTCCCTCCTCCTCTCTCTCTCTCTCTCTCTTCTCTTCTCACACACACACACACACACACACACGGTGGGGGGGGGGGAGACAGAGAGACAGAGACAGAGACAGAGAGAGGCAGGGTAATAAAAATGTAAAGGTCCCAGTGCCTTCTCTGATCACTCCATCACGATCATGTTAACCTCTTTTTCTAACAAGCCCACTCCAGCAGTTTTCTTAAATCTTGAAGTAAAATCAATTTACTGTCCTTATTTAAAATACACCAGGAAACATTTCTTATATCCAAAAAAACATAAAGAATAACACAATATTAAAATATCTTTCACTAACCTTCGGGTGAAAACTACCATACCTGGCATTGAACTGGCCTCTGTAGCCTTTCCACCTGCATCCTTAGGAGGACGCCATGTCAGTTTTGTCCCCATCACACCCATACTGCCCTTCCTTCTTCTACTTCACTTCACCATAGTGATCAGAGTTCCATTTAAGCATGTGATTACTGTCACCAAACAGACTGTCATCTTGGGTCATGTCCCTTCCTTCTATACTGTGTAGGAACAGTTCTCCATGGCCCATAGCTATCCTTTGATGTGACTATGTCAGTGTTTTGGTTGATGGCATGTGTTTCTTCCAGGTGGTTGTTTTCCATTTTAGACAATGTTACTCTGAACGTTTAAAAAAATACCATCTCTCTGTATACAGGCATTTGCGTTTTTTCTCTGAGCAATTTGGGTAAACCTGCTGTCTTTTGTCTTTACTAGTGTGTCAAGTTCCTCCACGGTGCTCTTGGCTGAGAACTCACCACCTTTTATTCATTAAGCAGAGTTTTCCTTGGCTTTTTTTTTTTAAACCAAATTTAGATAACCCTGAACCTTCACTAACATGACTCCTTCCTGTTCACGGTGGCTCCCTGCCTTTCACAGAACATTCCTAAACCTTCCTAAAATAAAACCTTTTGTTTAATCTGGTTCATAGTACCTACACATACAAGATGCTGTTTGGGTCAATGACAGACCACATATACAACCATAAACTTTAAGAGTATAATAGAACTAAAAATTCCCCATTGCCGATGATCTCATAGCTGTCATAATGTCAAATAGCATTTGGTGGTTTTCATGTGTTTTTGGTGACTCTGGCATAAATAAACCTACTATGTGGCAAGTGGTATGAAAGTTTAGTACACATAGTGTGGCCTAAACCATGAGAAAATGATAACAACATCGAATTTACTGGTTTATGTATTTACTATTCTATATATGTATTTAATTTTGCTTTATGTGTGAGTGTTTCGACTATATGTACATATGGGCACTACATGTGTGCAGTGTCAGAAGAGTCCAGTAAATGACACCAGATCCCCTGGAATTGGCGTTACACATCCTCATGAGCCACCATGTGGGCGCTGGGAACCAAACCCAGGTCCTCTGGAAGAGTAGCCAGTGCTCTTAACAGCTGAGCCACCTGTCTGCCCCCTACTGTACTTCTGTTTTAGACTTCTATCCCTAATAAAGAAGTGTACTGTCAAAGAACCTGATGTGTGGTAGGAGCTGGGTCCTTACTATTTATGCAGTATCTTGTAATCCAACCATTTTCTCTTTTTCTTAATTTGTTATTGCTGTCATTCTTTTGAGGCATGGTCCCACACTGTAGCCCAGGTTGGCCCCACACTGTAGCCCAGGTTGGCCTGGCCTTGAACTCATGGCTCTCTCGCCCCAAGCATCATGAGTGCTGAAGTTATAGGTGTGTGCCAGCATGCCTGACTGTTGTGTTTGATTTCATCTCATCATTTTCTTTTTCTTAGCTCTAAGCACAATTGGTACACACACACACACACACACACACACACACACACACACACACACACACATTATACATATATGCACACCCAATAGCCTAGGTGTATAGCAAGCTATATAGACTTATGTAAGGACAGTCTACAAGAGTCACTCATGCTCTAGTCTGTAAGTGTCACATGAGCACTCTGAAGTACAACGAATAGCAGAGCTCTGTTGGATGACTCTCTTCACCCTCCATTCTACCAGGGAGTCGGCTCCTTTCTCTCTAAGCCAGGCTCTCTCCCAGACAACATTTCAAACATTTTGCCTCCAATCTATCTTGTCTCCCAAATGATACACACTCCATTTTTACAATATAGATCAATCATGTTGTTTGTATATTGAGGGTTTCCCACCTGGTGGTGTATCAGGCTGCCTGCTCCTATAGCCATGACACTCTGTCCTTGCCATTGCTAGGACAGGAGGACAGTCCTTGATCCTATTGAAAGGCAGCTCCTTTTGGGGCAATCCCTTCCCCTCTATCTGATGTGGATGAGTATTTGTCTACCCTAGTTTTCTCTCTTACTTCTCATCTTTATTTTCTCTTTTCTGAAGGGTCTTTCTCACAGGCACACAGACACGCTTTAAATTTTCCCATCCTAAAGATGAAAATGAGATGGCTTACTTTCCCACACCATCTTAATCCATGTAATTTTTGCTCTCTGTCACAGCATTGGCCTCCTAAATACCTCTCTACATGGAGTGTTTGCAGAGGCTAATTGCGTTTTCCTTCGTCAAAATACTAAAACATAACATACACACTCAGCAAGGTATTCAAGTCTTAAGTATTCAGCTCAATTTTTACATATTAGTATTTATTCTGAATGTATGCCCTCTTCCCCAACTCGTATGTTAAAATCTAACATTCTTTTCTTTTTTTTTTTTTTTAATCTATTTACTTTTATTTTATGTGCTGTGGTGTTTTGCCTGCATGTATGTATATGTAAGGATGTCAGACCCTGGAGTTACAGACAATTATGAGCTGCCATGTAGGTGCTGGGATTTTAACTTGGGTCCTTGGAAGAGCACTTAGTACCACTGAGCCATCTCTCCAGCCCTGAAGACCTACCTTTCAATGTATCAGCATTAAGAGATTAGGCCTAGAGACGAGTAAGTTATGAAGATGGAGCCTTCATCAATGAAATTTATGCTCTTGTGAGAGGTGACAGAAACTTGTCTTTCCCTCCAGTCTTCCACCACGTGAGGACACAGATAGACAGTGACATGTGTGAAGTGGAGAAATGGCCCTGGCCAGACAGACACTGTAACTTCAGACTGACCTCCATAGGTCAGCGAGAACAGCAATCAATTTCTGATGTTTAAAAGAATCCCAGTGTAAGGCACTTTACTTTAGCGGCCTGGACACACACACACACACACACACACACACACACACACACACACACACACACAGTATAAGACCCACTGGGGAGAAACTGTGGACCATATCTAGCATCCTAGACTTTGCCTCCTCACTCATTAAGTCTCTAAGTCAGTAATGAAACAACGCATGTGACTTCTATTGCTACAGATGATTTTTGTTCATATGAGCTTCGTGTGACTAGGGAGATATTAAATGCATCTTTCCATATTTAGCTTTGTTCACCTTCCCATTAGGTTAGTGATGTCCAGTCTGTCTTGTGCAGTTGCTATAATGTTTGTTTGCTATTGTTATCGCTGTGTCTCACTTCACTGGATAAATAACATAAAAGGCATAGTTAGGGAATACCTGATGTGTTCATTATTTCTTTTATTGTTGTGGCAAAAACCAGCTTAAGGAATAAAATGTTTATTTAGTTAGGGGGTACAGTCTCTGTTGTGATGGGGACTTGATGGCAACAGGAGTAAGAGGCAACTTGTCACATTGTGTCCCCTGCCAGGAAGGACAGAGGGGTGAATGTGGATGCTCTGTGTTCATTCTCCTTCTAGTTAACCCTGTGACCCCAGATTGTGGGGTGCATGATATGTATCCCACATATTGACAGTCGGTCCTTTCTTCCTTATTGGAATGTTTCTGGGAACTCCCTCATAGACATACCCAGAGTTGTGCTTTCGCGGGATTTTCTAAATCCCATTGAGTGGACAAGACAGACCACTGGACCTGGTTGCTTCTAACTCAGAGCTGTTATAAAAACATGTGGTTTGAATGCTCTTTGGTCCACAGAAGCGGGTACTTCTGCCAGCTCTGCACGCGAGAGGGGACTTGTCTGCTCAAGGCACCTGTGCTTTTGCCTTCGTAGGCACTGCCCTGCGTTTCCCAAACAGCTTTCCCAGTCCCTAGGCCCACATGAGATGCAGGTGCTGTTTCTTCAGGGAGCTTATCTCCTGCTCACACTTCCTGCTGGTTCCTTTTCTTGTCCTTTTCTGGTAAACTTCCCTACCCCCCCCCCTCCCCAGAATTTTTCTCCAATCTTCTTGCTTTTACTCACCTCTGGCCACTGTTATTGTGAGTCTGGCATGCTTTTGCGTCAGACACTTGAGTCCTGTGTTCTCTCTTTTCTATGGATTTCCTTCTTACATGTTATCCGCGTAGAAAGACATATGACGTCACATGCGGTCCCTCCCCCACCTGACTTCATTTTCCTTTATAATCCTCAGTTCCTGACTTTATGTCACACTTGTTTCCTCTTGGACTGAAAGGATATTGTCTTTCTAGATTTAGATCAAGGCTGGATTCTCAGGACTAAGGTCTAAACGTCATCCTGCCCTTGAATGTCCACAGAGAGTCTCAATTTGAACTCAGTCTTTCTCCACCAGCAGTTTTATCCCATCAATCTGGTTTCATAGCTTAAAAACCCACTCTTCTTATTATTCATTCTTGATTTTTTTTCCTCTTCTTTCTTTCCTCTAGACACCAGGAATTACACCAAGGCACTTGCGCATGCTTCGCAAGCACCCTCCACTGAGCCACGTCTCCAGCCCCAGCTCTCATGTTTACCTTCTCTCTCTCTCTTTTTTTTCCTCCTTTCCACCTTCCTTATTTCTTTTCACCTCAAGGTCAGTTTTCCTTTCATTCCTCCTACCCCATCATATTGCCCCTTCTGAGGAGGTGGGGTTTTGGTGTGGGATCTCTCTCAGTTAGGGTGACAGCCCTAAACTGTATTGCAGGAAGCAGGGCGGATGGCATGCATGGCTAATACTTCCTTCACCCCATCACTAAGGGTGTCTTCGGTTTAGCTGGACCCTCCTCTCAGCCCCCTCTCCTTCTCTGTGCCTCTGACTACATGCATAGCTCACGAACACACCCATGTGGCGGAGCTCACTCCACATGACAGCAAGCTCTTCTTTGTGTGGAGTCACAGAACCACAATGTCTCATCCAGAGGCAGTTATAAAGCCTGCCTGTCCTGATGGAGAGCTGCCAGGCTCTGGGATTTGATAGAAGGAGTTGATGATGCTTAAGGAAAGTGTGATGAGAACAGGAGAGGGAGCTGAGCTCATCAGAGTGGGCAACAGTGGGCAGCCACCCAGACTCACTGCTCTGCATCCAGCAAGGCTATTGGCACATGTCCAAGGAGGTCTAAAAGGTAGCAAATGCATTTATTTGCTCTTCTTCTCTTTCTTTCTCTCTCTGTATATGTACACACACACACACACACACACACACACACACACACACACACACACACACAGAGGTTTGCTGGTCTGCCTTTGTCCCACGCAAACATCAATAACCAGAAAATACTAGTTAGCCATACGAGGCGATAAAAGAAGATATCTAAAGAAGCTGAGTCAAGTGCAATTCATAGTTTAAAGAAAGAAATGACTTGCCTTTGTAATATAAACTGCAAAGGATTATCTGAGTAGAATGCTCTTAAACTGGCACTTTGTCAGGCAGAAATGGAAAAGGACATCTGACATACATGCATGTATACCTATAAATGGCCCAGTGTCAAGGGTCTATCCAGAATCGGGGAGGAGAGTCTATCTATCGGCTGGTGGCAGCAGCAGCAGCAGCAGCAGCAGCAGCAGCAGCAGCAGCAGCAACAGCAGAAGGAGGAGGAGGAGGAGGGGGAGGGAGAGGAAGGAAGGAGAGTCACCTACCTGGGCCTTTCTCTAGTGGTGTGGGGCTAGGTACTGTAAACGCCTCTCAAGAGAATTTCATCACTCCATGCATATACTTATGGATGAATATACAAGCAGTTCCTAAGGAGCACAATGGCACATAAACAAAGATCAGTTTCCACCAATGTGCATTCATTTTACCTGCCGTGTCCTGACCTGAGGTAGTTTACAAAGGCTCCTCTCCAGGCATGTCTAGGCTCACAGCGGTCTTGTTCTTACTCATCTGTAACTGATGTGTGGGTGACATGTGTGAGCGCAGTTTATTGTTGCAATAAAACTTAGCCCTGGCATTCACTGGGTTGCCTGTCGGAGGCCACACCCTCCTCCCCATCCTTGGCAGCCTCCTGCTGTAGGACCTGCAACCTTCCTAGGGTGTTCTGCAGTTCAGCCTGGGAGTGTAATCCTTCTCTAGACAAAGGGATCTGGGGACTTCTAGGAAAAACGTACTCTTTTCTTGGCTTCCAAGGAGAGGTTTCTTCTGGTCCCTCCCCCTGGCAAAGGAGGGGCAGGATGGTTGCCATTGCAACCACAGTTTTGTGACCCTGTAGGGCAGCCCCCCAAGGATTGTTCAGGGAATGACCCAGAGCTGAGACATGGCTACATGGTGCAGAAGGGGCTGGAGTTAAGCACTTATCCAGGAAAGTGCTTAAGCCTGAGTGTGGAGGCCCAGCGGCCACATAAAAGCCAGATATGTTTATTTTAAATGTAGAAATACTTGTCTGCCTGTATGTATGTGCACCACATGCAGAAAAAACTGTTGGATCCCCTGGAACTGAAATTATAGACAGCTGTGAGCCACCACCTGAGCTCTGAGTCCTCTGTAAGTGCAGCACGTGCTCATAACTCTTAAGTGATCTTAAGACTCTCTGGCCCCACAAATATTTTTAAAAAGTATTTTTATTAGTTGTTTTAGAATGTCATACAATGTGTTTTGAACATTGTCAGCCACCCTCTTCCAACTCTTCCTAGATCCCCCCCACCTTCCCTACCTACCCATCTCCTTGTCTTTTTCCCCATCAAGGCCAATAAGTGCTGTCCAAATATTCTTGGAGATGTAGCCTATCCACTAGATCATGGTCACCTTATCAGGAGTTGCACCCTTACAGAAAACTGAATATAAATATGTAAATCTCAGTTAAGCTGTGTGTAGTCCTAACCCCAGGGCTCGAGGGAAGGAGGATGAGACCAGGAAGATAGATGCCTAGAGCTACCTAGTCTTGAGCTCCAGATCCAATGAGAGACCCTGTCTCAAGAAAGAAAAATGGTGTATGTGTTTCCCTCTGCCCATCCCCCACAAATACTATTTAAAATAATTTCTATTGTCTTTTTATACTTTTTTTTTTTTTTTTTTTTTTTAAGAACGGGGAACTTTAACAGTGAATTGCCATACACTTAGTACTTAGTCAGATATTCCTAATTAAAATACATTTAATTTTCAACTTCATGGACCTTTTGGGGCGTTCCATTGCAGGCAGAATAAACCATGGGATCTTTGCCTTGCTGCCTGACCTGACCCAGTGAACCTCCCCACCCTGTAGCCCCCTCAAGCCTTGCTCTCCACTCCCTACTTCTTTAGGTTCTTGTTTGTCATTCCATATCCCGTGCTCAGTGCAGTTATATTTTGTCAATCGAAACTGAGAATACCAAATAAAAATTAAAGCTACCCAAATTTGTCCTTGCAAGTATTTGAGTTATGTGAAGGAGCTCCTGTGGCATATATAGGTTTTGTTGCACGATGGTAGCATAAATAGGTGGGGTACTGAGTTCACACAGCATTGCTGGGTCCTGGACCAGCTCCCCTCTTAGCTCATCCGCCTGACATTCTTCCTGTAGCTCATGGCAGCTTTCATGCTTGGCATTGGAATGAAGGCTAAACCTGCTGCTTCTTGGAGAGCTGACACACAGGTGTGAGTGCGCTTGAGGCGAAGAGTAAGTGATGGCAGCTCACTCTATAGGAAAATGCACTTGAAGTGCAGGGAAGGGAGTGATCAGCCTCCAGGGTAAGAGGGAGGAGGGGGAAGGGTATGCTAGTCTCAAAGCAGGTGCCTCCAGCTGCCCAAGACTCTCTACAAATTGCCTCTGGAGCTTGGAATCTAATGAGAAACAGATAATAAATGTGCACTGGCGAACGCCAAGACCTGCTTTGCCATAGAGACGCAACTCTATAGCCTTCTAGAAATTGTCTCCAAGATGGCAACGGTTACAATTTGTCGGGTACATGACTATGCTAAGCTCTGGGCCATGACTTAGACAAACAACGAGAACCAGTGTTTAAGAAGTCTCTATTAGCAGAGAGACATAAGTAACAAGGAAGTTATGCAGCAACATAAGGCTCTCCTATTCAAGTTTGAAATAGCTTCTCAGGGTACCTGTGGTATCTTTGTAATTAAAACCAAACACCTTTTTTTGTTGTTGTTGTTGTTACAGTGACTTGGTTTGTGCCTGCCTTCTGGCATAGCATTAGCTTCAAGAGACAGAACTTGAGGGCCTCCTTGTGAACTACCACACGCTGCTACCTTGTGCTGGCAACTACTTCCTGAGTGCCTTCCAATTTCCAATGGTTGTTCTAATTTTTTAGACTTATAATGTTATGATACATATTTACACATGTATGAAGGTGATAAATATTGAGCAGAAACTGTCTCTGCTTTTTTGAACCAGAGGTAAGGAAATAGGACCCAATGGTCTCTTGTGATGCTGGGCCTAGACAGTGAATTCAGAGAAACAACACTACCCATTGTCCTGCAAAGCTAAGCTCCTGTATCTGTCGGCTAGGAGCATTAAATGCATACTGTATTTTTTGGACTATAAGATGCACCTGACCATAAGACACATGCAGTTTTTAGAGCAGTAAAACAAGAAAAACAGTAAAAACAGCAATCGGACCATAAGGCGCACCCTAATTCTCCCCCCCCCCCCCACACTTTTGGGGGGAAATGCATCTTATGGCCCAAAAAATATGGTATTTGATTTATGATATGTAGGCATTACTTTTTATTAACTGTTTTAATTTAGTTTCTTATATCTCTTCCTCCCTTCTCCACCCCAATCTTTCCAATGCCCCAGCACCAGATAGGAGAGGAAGATGGTCAGTGGGGAGAAGGACCATCGTTCTCTGTGGCTCCTTCCTGTTGTTTAGGGTCCTCAGGTTCTTGGGGGACGATACCAATCTCTGTCATCAGAATTTTCAGACAGCAACGGCAAATGCAGGAGAGCCGTCTCTTCCTGCTCCAACTGTCTCCTCTGAGCGTTCTCATAGCTCTCCTTCTTCTCTCTGGATTCTCATTTTTTTTTCCAACTGGCAAGGACCATGCCCCCGCATGAGGCATTTCTCAGCTGACAAAGATCATGTGCCCTCTCCGGAGGCAGTTGTCAGCTGTGGACAAACTGGAGCAGCCCCCGTATCCCACACCTGGGATTAAAACAAAAACATGTTTCATATATCGTAAACCAAAACTTCCACAACAGTGGTGCTTTGGTTTATTGTGAGCATAACCTATAAGTTAAAGAGTACTTGTAATCTCTACCATGTAAGTGATCAATTGAATGAATTCCAGGTGAGAAGCAAGCCTGGTAAGCTGAGGAGCATCTCACTGTCCTGGGAATCGGGCTTTGGAAGGAAGAGTAGCATCTAACCTGTTACCCAAAGAGCAGCAGTTTTTAGCCAGGTTAAAGAAAAAGTACAATGATGCAAAGGTCTAAAGTAAGAGAGCTTGGTGCATCCTAGGGGATATGAAATGATTTATCTACTAGGACCCGGGGCATCCTACTTTAGCCATGGGCTCAAGTGTGTAAACTACGATACAGTATCAGCCCAAGGTCAACAAATTGCAACACGGTGTCCCTGTCTAGGCCAATCAAGTTGAACAGACATTTCCCACGGGATGACAGAGTCTCTTTGCTGTGCTTCCACCTCATTCCAACAACTTATGTACTGCCATGACCATTGTCAGCACTGGAAGCAGAAGCAGAGTGTACCCTCTCTCTGACACACACACACACACACACACACACACACACACACACACACACACACACTCCATCACACTCCATTTACCTTCTTTCTTCCCATTCATCCACCAAGAAGGAAACAAATGAATACCTACAAGCCTTACTTTCCAGGAAATGGGGCCTGGGAAATATTGGTCAGCCCACAATTGGTGGCTTGGCTTTTATCTTTATGCGGGGATTTTCGAATAGTTAATGCCATTCTGGGAAACAACATTCTGGAATCTCAGACCTTACCTCTCCTCCAGTCAGGGTGCCTTGCAGAGGGCCACTATCCTGGAGTCCCACAGCTATGGAAAGGCCGTTAGAGAGGGAGCTCTGGTTAGTGAACTTTGCAAAATAGTACCAGTTGTCTCGTCTCTGACTGAAGCTCTCTAAGAGACTCACTAAGAAGCTCACTGTCCAGAGTCTATTACCTCAGTCAGGTAAAATGTTTCCAAGTTTAGGTACTGTCACATCTGCTGTAATGGAGGGCTGGCTCTGCTTGTCTGCGTCTCTGCTCTGATGGACACTGGGAAGACCCGTCTTGTCTTAAATTCAAGTCCCAGGTCTTCCTATTCCTCCTTTTCCTCTCCTTCTGTTTGAAAAGAAACCCATTTGACTTCTCTCAATGAGTAGCTTTCCTTTTTGTTTTTAAGCAGGCACATGCATTATAGAAAAGGAAAGTGTTACCAACGACAGTCAAAATTTGTGCCCTGCAGAGGATTCTTGCCTCGTTATTCTCATTGTAGGTGTTGTCTGTGAGGTCTCTGCGAGCACGTTAGTGAACACTAAATATTGTTCCTAGGAGAGTTGGGGCTCAGATGCTGCGTGTTTTCTCATCAATCAATCAGTGCATAACCCTGCAGTGTGTATTTTTGCTTGAAGACACGTTATGTAATATGCATTTGCTGATTCGTTTAACTTTGAACTTATCACCAACAGTACTCTAACCCATTACCTATGAAAGTTTATCTAAAATGTGTATTTTTATGTGTACCACAGTTATCTTGCCCTTTTTGGGCTCTAGATAGCCTTTCAGAGCCACATCAAGGAGCCATTTTATTTTATTTTATTTTATTCTTGTTACATCTCAATGTTTATCCCATCCCTTGTATCCTCCCATTCCCCCCCCCCCATTTTCCCATTATTCCCCTCCCCTATGACTGTTCCTGAGGGGGATTACCTCCCCCTGTATATTCTCATAGGGTATCAAGTCTCTTCTTGGCAACCTGCTGTCCTTCCTCTGAGTGCCACCAGGTCTCCCCCTCCAGGGGACATGGTCAAATGTGAGGCACCAGAGTACGTGAGAAAGTCATATCACACTCTCCACTCAACTGTGAAGAATATTCTGACCATTGGCTAGATCTGGGAAGGGGTTTAAAGTTTACCTCCTGTATTGCAAGGAGCCATTTTAAACAAACAAACAAAAAGATCACACACACACACACACCACAATAGATGATTTTTTAAAAGGTCACACTTAGAGTGTGTGAGCTAAAATAAGAAGGCAGAATGTCATCTCATTTGAGCTCAACAATTAAATTAATTAATTAATGTTAAGATATTAAACATTTAACCTCTGTGTACAACCCACTAGAAATACCATGGAAATAGATTTGGGGACTATAAAAAGATTTTACCAAGTTAGCAGACTGGTGAATAATGAAAATCACAGGAAATAAAAATTTACCATATTTGCTCCTCTCTATTGAGTAATGAAGTCTGTTGTGGTTAGCAGAAAGAAAGGCTGAGAGATTTTTGGCTATTTAAAACATTTCTGCAAATGATTTACCAAAGGCACGGCATCAAAACAGTAGTCAACTGGTCCAGTGTAGAGAAATAGAATTCCTTGCATCCCTTGCAATCCGTTTTTGTGGCTCTCTTCAAATAAAAAATGCCTTGCCATAAATGTGAGCTGTTACCATGTAAGTGTAATTATATTTTATTAAAATAGATTTATAGCTAGACAATGAGCCATGAAATTACCCAGCCCAGAACTGCCTGTGAATTCTCAGCCATCCAAGCCTAGACCTCATGCCTCCACTCCACCACTGACTTCCTGTCCCATGTGGGTGACTAAACATGGCTGACACACATTAGCTGCCAGGAGCCATGCTCTTTCCTTGGAATGTTAACTACAACAAGTGATCGAAACGTCTATTTAATTAATCAGAAGTCAATTCCAATTGTAATACAAGACAAAAGCACTAAATGGAATGAAGGAACCCCAAATCTGATGGAAAATGAAAGTCATACAAAATAAAATCCAAGAAACGATTTCTTGTTTCTTGTGCATTAACTGCCTTTATTCAATTATTTTAAAAAGTTAAACGGTGTTCTTGTGTTTGCGTGTGTGCATGCATGCACAATTGCTACAATGCCATGGTCCATGTGTGCAGGTTAGAGGACCATATTTTGGAGCTGGTTCTCTTCTTCCACCTTTACATCATTTCTGGGGATCTTATTCGGGGGGGGGGGGGGAGGAAGCGCCTTTAGCCACTGAGGCATCTCCCAGCCCATGTTCTCATTTGTTAAAGTTATGTGTTTTCTATATGAGCAACTGACTGTGGTTTCAGGGCCATGCTCTGAATAGATTCAAGGAGACAATGATTCAATGGTTTCTTAGACAAGTACCAATGGAGGACCGCCCTGGCTGTCCACAGACTTGTAGTGTAAAATTGTAACAGCAAAGGAGTGGGTGAAATCTAGACACCAAGCCCTGACCTCACTTCCTTGGAATGGTTCTTTTATCTGCTTTGTTCCATTAGGTTGTTCTCACAGACACTGCTGGAGACTCTCACAGGCTGATTTCTTTATAGTTTCATGTATTTAGTAATGAATGCTCATCAAATTACTTACTGGTGATTTTTTTTAAAGAGAGGCTAAAATTATTGACAAAAGTTCCCAACGATTACCTAGACAAAAGTAATAAAAACATATCATAAAAACACAAAAACAAAAACAAACATGAACTTAAAAGCATGAAGAATTCCTTAGTATTTGGACTAGATGAAAGAAAGATTAAAATGTTGACATTTCCCCCTAACCAGCAGTGTGCTACTTTGCAATGTAATCTCTTTGTATATAACCTATAATATATACATTGTAAATACGTATACAAATATGTAATTACATGTACATACGTAAATATCACTACTGAAAATGAGGTCATAGATTCTACAGACACCTCTGTCTTGTTAGATCTCCAGATGGCAAGTCTGTTTCTACTTTTAGTTATGGAATTTATTGTTTTCACTAGACAATAAAATGTTCCATGTCAAATAAATAAGGGTCACACAGTTTCCAAATGACACATCAGGGCGCTCATAAAATTCAAACACGCTGAGTCAGGTCATTTTTGGAGGGCAGAGCCAGCACTCCTCCAAATTCAGTAAGTCCTGGAATGCGGCGGGCTCTCACGCTGCCTGCAGCCTGGTGTCCTGAATCTTTCATCCCCTCTGTTTTCCTCCAACTGCTAATGTTTTTATTATTGGGGGTGGGGGCAGGAGAGTGACGACTTTTTTAATTAAAATGAAATTTCATCTATTAAAGTGAATTTATTCTAATTGATGGACAGACTAATGGAACATTCTGCGAAATAGAGTTCCCAGGGTCTGAAAGAGCTGCAGCTATTGTGAGCCATGCGGAGGATTTAAAAAAAAAAAAAAGTGTGTTGCTTGCAGTGAGAGGATCAACAGAGTGTTCTTGGAAAGGCCGCCTGAAAGCTTGCCTGCTTTTCTCTGGTCTCATTAGTGGAAGAAGCGGGACAGGTCACTTTCAGAAGGATTAAGAGGTCAGGGAGTTTAGAGAACGGAAACCCCTGAGGCCTTTAGAAAAAAAGATCAGCTATAGTACAATCTGGGAGCTAATCCTTTGGGTAAAACCTAACAGATTTGGGAAATCCCTTTCTTCTTTTCTTTTTGGTCTTTAGAGGGACAATTGTCCACTATGAACAGATCTGTTTGCCTTCATGTTTATCCCAAGCTGCAAGACCTGCTGGCCCTGCCCTTCCCAAACTCTCCCTGTCCTGGGCTTCTCTGACCAGAACCACCTTTGCTTGGCTTCCTCTGGGGTCTTTCCTATCTCCACCATCACCTACAGTTATCCAAACTTCCACTAATTCAAAGCTTTGGGGGGGGCGTGGATAAGAATGACTTCAGGGTTTTGTTCGGGTCTTTGGCGGGGGGTGGGGGGTGAGTGGAGGGCAGAGTCTTGCTAAGCAGGCTGTTCCTGGCCAGGCACTCTCTATATCCTCCAGACTGGTCTCAAACTTGTAGCAATCCTGCCTCAGCCTCCCGAGTGCTGGAATTATAGTTGCGAGTCACCAGAATACTTATATTAAAGTGGATCTTTGCAGCCATCTGGTCTACCTGTTTTTGCTTGGGTGGTTGGTTGGGTTTTTTGTTGTTGTTGTTCTGTTTTACTTTGTTCTTTTTTCTCAATCGTTTATAAAAAGAACAGGAATTGTGGGAATTCCCAAATTTGGTGTTGGAGGCAGGATTGCTCAGGATTAATTCTGCATTTTCTTTTAATAATGACTGTAAAGTTCTGACATTCTAATCTCCTCCAATAATCTAAGGCAAAGGTGCTATTACTACATTTGTTCCTTGGAATCTGAGGATTGGTTTCAAGACCTCTGAAGATTCCAGGCCTTTTGATATTTAAGTCTCCACAACAAAATGAAGTAATGTTTGCACAGAGCCTACATATGCCTTTCATGTGTTTTATTAATTTTAATGTTTATTTTATTTTAAATGTAGCACATACATACATGTACATATGCGTGTGTGTGTGTGTGTGTGTGTGTGTGTGTGTGTGTGTGTGTGTCCCTGAGGAGGCCAGAAGAAAGTGTCTGATCTTCATCTGGCATCACAGGTGGTTGTAAGCCACTCTATCTGCGTGTTAAGAGCTGAACTCTAGTCTTCCAGAAGAGAAATATGTTCTCTTAACTGCTGAGCCATTCTCCAGGCCCACCTGTGTGCTTTAAAGGCTTAGATTATTTGGTATACCAAATGTGAGGACAATGCTGTGAAACAAGTTGCTATACTTAGTTTTTAGGTAATGACAACAAGAAAAACAATCTATTCAGATTTAGTACAGAGACAATTTATGTGTGTCTGTGCGTGTGTGTATGTATGCGTGCATACATGCATGCATGCATGCTGGGTGTGTGTGCGTGCGTGCTTGCGTACCCATGGGGCCCTGCATATACAGAATCTAGAGCAGAATGCTGGATGTTCTGCTCTGTTGTTCTCTGCCTTATTACTTTGAGGTTGGTCTGGAGCTTGTTTTGTCTAGGTTGGCTGGCTAGCAAGCTCCAGGGATGTGGGTACTAGGAATCCTAAGGGTATCTTTCATTTGTCACAAGTGTTCTTAAAGCTGGCTGTGTCCCCAGAACATCAGAGACAATCTATTTTTATGTATTTATTTGTTTGTTTGTTTTTTTAGACAGGATTTTTCTGTGTAACAGTCCTGGCTGTCCTAGACTCCCTTTGTAGACCAGGCTGGCTTTGAACTCACAGAGATCCACCTGCCTCTGCCTCCCATGTGCTGGGATTAAAGGTGTGCACCACCACCACCCAGATGTCTGTCTGTCTGTCTATCTATCTATCTATCTATTCATCTTTCCATCTATCATCTATCTATATATATATCAGTCTATCCATCCATTATCTCTATCTATCTATCTATCTATCTATCTATCATCTATCTATCTATCTATCTATCTATCTATCCATCTATCATCTATCTATCCATCCATTATCTATCTATCATCTATCTATCTATCTATCTATCTATCCATCTATCATCTTTCTTTCTTTCTTTCTCTCTGATGTATATCTGGTTGCATCTGCAGATGTGAATGCTATGAACACAGGTAGCTGACTCCCTCCAGAGCTTCAGACCCATGGGCAAGTGGCAAGATGACAGTTCACTGAGACCAGGGGCATACCTGTGAGTATGTGGAAAATGAAGGAGGATGGAAAAGTGCTTCACATGCAGAGCCCCAAGGCCCCGGCTCATGCTTGTGACTAGAGGTGTCAAAGGGGAAGTGGGCTATTTCCCACTTCAGGACCAGTGTCACAGGACACTCTCCTTTTGCTCCTCATCTCTGTATCCTTCGATGTATTGCTCACTGTGAGATGGAGGGACACTGCATCAGTGTAGGTTTGGTATAGGATTTATGTAACGCCACAGGAAAAGGAACTGAGCAAAGACATCAGTTTTGCAATGCCTCTTACCCTCCTCCTATCCTGGAAACTTCTTGTGGCTTGTGCTTCCTGGTGACTAGTCACAGGGTTAAGGGCTCCACATGGATGTTTGGGGCATCATTAGGAAGTTTGACTTAATGACACTGAATGTACTTGCTGTGTGCTGCTCACTGTTTGCACTTGGAAAAGCTTCCTGATAGCAAACTTTAGAATAAAGCACCACCTTGTGGTCTGATGCCTTTATTAAAGGGGAAGAATCAGAGAACTAAACCTGGAAATGCTCCCTCAGCTGGTGGGAAAGAAGTCAGGGTCTGAAAACTGAATCACAGGAAGCTGACCAAGCAAGAGCCCCCAAGGGGGTCCTTCTGTTGCTTCTGAAGACTCTTAGATCAGCTGGTGGTGGCATGCCTTCTCGTGGAGTGAGTCCAGGGTTTGGGGCATTAGTGTACTCTTCTCATCATATATTACAACCAACCAGTCCTTCTAACATCACAGGGAAATGCGCCTAATGACTTCAGTTCATAAGTGAGGCCAGCAAATGGTCCAATCACATGTAAGCAGGAAGAAGGCCTGGAAGTCAGATGTTTCCAAAATAACATCTGTATTCTTAACCACAGCTCTACTGACCCCAAGGTAAAGACCAAGACCAGGGACCATGCCAAGTTTCCCCCGAACCTGGGCGGTTAGAATCCTGCTTGGCGCTTTCTGATAGGACTTGGTTGGAGTTACCTGCTCTTCAACATCGCACTGCCCAGGAAGACTCCAGACATGGAGAGGGACACTTCACTGGTACCCCATCACCTTCTGAGAGTCTGAGGAAAGGGGATCATTCTGGTTTGTGGAGATGCATGAGAGCACACAGGCCACCATCATAAATCATTTCATAAACAACCAACCAAGAAGTGTGATTTACAAATGTTTGCTGGGACAGCTAGAATGTTTTCTCTAAGCATAGTAGACATTTTTTTTTCCAAGACAAGGTTTCTCTGTGTAGCTTTGGCTGTCCTGGACCAGGCTGGCCTCGAACTCACAGAGATCCTCCTGTCTCTGCCTCCCTGAGTGCTGGGATTACAGGCATGTGCCATAGCATCTAGCTTGCATAAGAGACTCTTAAACAATTATTTTATTATGTAGATTGCCTTAAAGGGAGGGCTGGATCTCGGTCTGACTAATATGTAAGGTAAGTCCCAGGAATATGAATAAATTCAAGAGACATCTTGCATGGTCTTATGACAATGTACATATCCTTGGGTACCGTCACTTTGTGTCTAGGACACCATTTTCTCACTTGGAGGCCAGGGAATCCATTACAAGGAAGGTGACCCTGACATAGGGTGCGGTGCAAGGATGGAAAGAGTGAGTCCCAACTGCCCCTGTTCTAGAGAAAGTCTGTTCTGCCCAGACTTCCTTCCTGTTTGCAACTGAGTCTGCTGCTAATTTTAGTAAGGCAGTCACTTGCCTACAGTCACTCACATTCGATAACATTCCTAGGAACGATGATTTGTAGGACTTTGAATCTATTTTTTCCGAAGGAGGCTAATTCATGTAGCTCACGTTTAGAGAGGCCGTGGGGGTAGGAAGTCCCCTTCCAGAGACCAAAGAGGAAAGTGAAAAAGGAAGAGGAAGCACCATGCGGAGTGCCTTCCCACAGAGGGCTGAACCGTAACATGGAAACCTTGCCCATTTGTGGCAAAGCTGCTCTAGTCTTGTTCCCTTCCTGTGCCTTTCTTGCCAGCTTCCTACTTTGGAGTTCACTTTCTTTTCTATTAATTTTTATGTTATTACTATTTGTGTGTGTGGAGGACTCATGTGTGTGCATAAGCTTGTGTATATTCAGGTGCACTTGCCTGTGCAGGTATGTAGGAGCTAGAGGTCAATATCAGGCATCTTTCTCAATCACTTTCTACCGTACTTAGATAGTTTTTGAGACAGTCTTTCACTGAGACCAGATCTCACTAATTCAGCTAGATTGGGTGGCAAAAAAGCTCCAAAGATCTGCCTGTCTTTGTTAACCCTTCCCAGCCCGGGCTAAGGTTACAAATACATATTGCTGTGCTTGGCTTTTTACAGGGGTTCTGGAGATCTGAACTTGGGCCTTCTTGCTTGCACAACAACTCCACCGAGCCATCCTCACCCCCCCCCCCCACCCCGACAAACAGACTTTTGAAAACATTCTTTGTCAGTTTTGAAAACAGGGTTTCATAAAAATAATAATGTGCCAGTCTTTGTGAATGTATTCTGTTTTGGGGGTGACTGATTTTTTTCTTTACTAATTTCTCACTGATGATAGAAAAGGACCCCTGTTTCATTCTGGAGCCATAAAACTTATTTCCAGGTTGCAAATAAAAGAAGGGATCTTCCTATCCTGTGTATTTTTATGATATATAACATAATCAATTTTAATGTACAGCTTTTGATTCTAGTTAATGAGTATTTGCATGCCAGACACCTAATTTAATAAATACAGATTTGTCTTTCTCAAATGATGACTTTTTATGTAAATTCACTTTTTCCAACATGTTAGATAAAGAAGCTAAAGTTGGGGAGGGGGCAACTTCTAAGCAATCTATCCTTTCACTCCAGTCTTGAGTGAACTCAGGAGCTTCCTAAGTATGTTTCTTATTCATTAGGCCAGTGTTTCTTACCAGAAACATAGATAGAGTGAGATTATCCTTTCTTGCCTCAAGATAAAATGCTTCATTCTTAGATTATAAAGAGGTTATCAAGTAGGTCATAATCCTGAAAAGTGATAACATCATAAACAATCTCCTAGGCAGAAAATCAAGGCAGAAAGTTCAAACAGTCCATCACATCACACTCCCACTCAAGAGCACACTGAACAAATGCATTTGCACTTGCTTGTTTGCACTCAGCTCAGTTTCTTCACTCTTTTGTAGCTTAGGACCCCTTGTTTAGGGAATGGTGTCACCCGTAGAGGCCTGGTTCTTTCTATATCAGTTAAATTAATTAGGAGCAACCTCCACAGATGTGTCCATAGACCAACCCAACATAAATAATCCCTCATGGAGGCTCTATCTCCAGGTTAACTCTAGATTATGTCAAACTTACAGTTGACTTTAAAAGAAGTCTTACAAAATTATAAACAAATTTAATAATAGATTTTTACACAGAAAGTGCATAGCTGCCATTTATAATTTATGGGTGACATACAGCAAAAGGACTTTCTTTTTAGGTGAGTGGACCTTGCAAGTGTTTTCTCATAACATCTGTTAAGTGCCTGGGCCTTTCAGAGTAGAGATATCTGATAATCTGCTGGCTGTGTGAGGCTCTTTCTTTGTGTCCCGACACCATCATGCTGTGGGACCAGAACTCTGTTGGAGAATTTGTCATCTGCTTTTTATGCCTTTTCCACTTCATTGATATCTTCCTTTTGGTCTTACATGAACTTGCCTCTGCTGCACAAAGTGACTTACAACTTCATGTTTTTCATCAGCTCTAAGGCTAATCTAATGAAAATAAGTTCTTGTCCTCTGAAGAATGTCAAAGGACTGAAGGAAACTGGAGGTCAGCTTTAACCAGCAGTTTGACACAACCTAGAATCATTTAAAAGAGCGTCTCAGTGAAGAGTTGTCTACATTGGGTTGACCTATGGACTCCTCTGGGGGGGGGGGGAGGAATAATCTTAACTAAGTTAATTGGTGTGGGAAGAACCAACCCGATGTGGGTGACACCATTACCTAGGCAGGGGATCTTGAACTACACAAGAGTAGAAAAACTGAGCTGAACAAACAAGCAAACGTATGTGCATTCCACCCCCTCCCCCAGCTTGTTCTTGAGTTTGGATGTGATATGGCTAGCTGTTTGAAGGTCTTCCTTGACTTCCACACATGGTAAACTCTAACGCAGTATTAAGACCCCTTCCCTCCTCCAGATTACTTTTTGTTAGTTTTTTCCCTTTTCTTCCTTTTCTTTCTTTCTTTCTTTCTTTTTAAACACAGCAACAGAAACAAAACTAGAAGAGAAACCAAGTCATATGCACCCTTGTTTCTTCACTATTGGGCTTTCAAGGAAGGAAGTTTCATCTGGAAAAGATGTTGTGATCTGCTGGGGTATGACAGCACATCTGCTTCATGACAAGATCCATCACGTCAATCCTCTCTGTCATACAGAGGAAATGGAAGCTTTCTTTACCCACTCAGCTCCCACTCAAGTGGCTAAAGTGGAGGTAATATTCAGTCCCATGGGAAGGTGTCATAGACTCAATGACTTCTGGACCACAAGGTTGAGACACACTTGCCAGGAAGCCACCGAGGAACATGCATAGAGTTCAACACCTTTCTACACCAGCAAGTGCAACCCTCAGATACCCAGTGTCACTGGAAAGAAAGCAAGCCAATACTCCCTAGAGCCATGGCAGATGAAGCTGTTGTTTTAACAGAGATGTTTATGTCTTTCAAGAAGAGAAATTGAGAGTTATTTTGATACTACAAACTGGACAGCCATGAAACAAAGACATTGCATTTATAGCTAGAAAAGGAAATTCAGAGCTTGTTAATCCATTTCCATTGCCATCTTAAAATACCTGAGCCTGGGTAGTTTATAGAGAACAGAGGTTTATGTTGAGGCGGGAACTCCCAAATCAGGCATCCATGGTTAACATGTGATGACAGATGCGATCGTGGAAGGAATGAGTGTGAGACAGGAAACCAGAGACTGGAAAGGCCACGTTGTGCTCGTTTGTATCAACTTACTTCTGTGGAACTAACTAGAATGCCATAAAAACTACACCAGTCACTTCTAAGGCCATCAAAGACCTAGTTACTTCATACTACTTTCTCACCTTCTAAAGGCTTCACCCTCTCTGATGTTTTTTCCTTTTATTAAAAATAGGTTTTTTTTCTCACGTAATATATCCATTCCATATATTCCTCCAAGCTCCTCCTACCTCCCGTTCCATCCAGATCCACTCCTTTTCTGTTCCTCACTAAAAAACAAACAGGCTTCTAAGAGGTAATAATAAAATAATATAAAACAACAAGAAGAATCGGGCAAAACAAACAAACAAACAAAAGGGAAAAAAAGCCCCAGAGAAGGCACAAAAACAGAGACCTACTCATTCTAACATCCAGGAATCCCATAAAAAAAGACTAAACTACTGAGCCATCTCTCCAGCCCCACTCACTGGCTGCTCTTCCAGAAGTCCTGAGTTCAATTCCCAGCAACCACATGGTGGCTCACAAACTTTCTATAATGTGATCTGGTGCCCTCTTTTGGCTTGCAGGCACACATGCAGGCAGAACACTGTAAACATAATAAATAAATAAATCTTTAAAAAATAAAAATAAAAAAGACTAAACTAGAAGCCATAATAGGCACACAAAAGTCCTGGTGCAGACCCTCACAGGCCATGTGCATGCTGCCTCAGTTTTTATGAGTCTATACGTGTTTTTCTCATGTTGATTTAGAGGGCCTTGTTTTCTTGGTGTCTTCCATCCCCTCTGGCTATCAGCTAGAAGCCTTTTCCTCAGGGGTTTCCTGAGATCTAAGGGGAGGAAGTTGGTGGGGGCATCTTGTTTAGGGCTGAGTGTCCTAAGGTCTCTCATTCTAGGCATATTGTCTGAATACGGGTCTATATTTCTTCTGTTCTGCTACAGGAGGAAGCTTTTCTGATGATGATGATCTATACCTGTAACAGAATGTAATTAGGAGTCATTTCTTTCTTTCTTTCTTTCTTTCTTTCTTTCTTTCTTTCTTTCTTTCTTTCTTATAAGAACCGTAGTATTTGGCTTTAGCTTGGGTATGGGTTCCATCTTGAAGAGGGGACATTAAGTCAAAGAAGATATTGGTTGATTATTCTCACAGACTCGTGGCACCATTGCACTAGCATATCTTACAGGCAGGGCCCCATTGTCCATCTGAGGGTTTGTGTCTGGGTTGCTGTTTACATTTCTCTTTTTGATAGCATGCAGACAACTTTTCTGTACCCAAGACGCTAGAATGTAGGCTCTATGTAGACCCCAGTTCAACCTTTCCATGTTCAGTAAGTTGTGTAGGTCTTGTCTTCAATAATGGGGCCATGCTGTCAGTTTGAGGAAAGTAACCTATTGTCTTGGCAATAGCTTGTGTTGTTTGAAGACTCCCATGGCACCTGTTTGGCCAACAGTTCAATTAGATGTAATCAAATCTTGGTACTGGAAGTTTCATTTGGAGACAAGAGATGTTCAGTTGGGATTTGTATTTCCCATTGTTTAGTGATTTCTGTTAGATTTCCTTCATGTATGTATATATTTTAGGAAGTTTCTACTATATTTGGTTCCCAAACTACCCCTCAAATGCCTTTAGTTTTAGCTGTCTGTCACCAATCCTCTCCCTCATGCCCCATGTCTGTCCTCCCACACTTGATCCCCCTGTTACAGTTCCCCACCTATCCATAGCTATCTATTCTATTTCCCTTTCCCCAAAATATCCATCTATCACCCCTAGTCTCTTAACTCTATATCTAACCTCTGTGGTTCCACAGGCTGTAGCTAAGTTATCATCAACCTAACAGCTAATATCCACATATAAGTGAATACAAACAATATTTCTCTTTCTGATTCTGGGACACCTCACTAAGGATGATTTTTTTTTCTAGTTACTTTTCTAAATTTACCTTCAAGTTTCATAATGTCATCTTTTAATGGCCGAGTAATATCCCATAGTATAAATGTACCACATTTTCTTTATCCACTGTTCCATTGAGGGGCATCTATGTTGTTTTTAATTTCTGGCTATTATGACTAGAACAGTAATAAACATGTCTGAGCAAGTGTTTCTGTGGTAGGATGAAGTGTCCATTCTTTGGTATATACCCAAGAGTGGTATAGCTGGGTTTTGAGGGAGATTGATTTCTGTCTTCATGTAGGACCACCACAGGTTTCCATAGTAGTGATACATGTTTGCGTTCCCACCAGCAATGGATGAGTGCTTCCTTACTCCACATCCTTGCCATCATGAGGCTCCACCATTTCTCAACACAACTATGTGTGTAAGCTTTCCAACTGTATCCAAACTGTCATACAGAGAGGAAAGAAAGAAAGATAGGTAGATAAATAGATAGATAGAGACAGACAGCGAGACAGAGACACAGAGAGAGACAGAGGCAGAGACAGAGAGACAGAGAGAGAGAGAGACAGAGAGACAGAGAGAGACAGAGACAGAGAGAGAGAGACAGAGAGAGAGGACAGAGAGAGAGAGAGACAGAGAGAGAGAGACACACACACACACACACACACACACACACACAGAGAGAGAGAGAGAGAGAGAGAGTGAGAGAGAAGAGAAAATGAGAGAGTAGGCAGAGCTCAGGAAGAATTTGTCATGGGGCACTCCATTTAACTCCATTTCACTGACAATGTCCCAACTCCCTGGAAGATTAGAATGAATTAGAATATTAGAATTACATGAGACCCATATGACATGCTATTTCTAAGTTAATTATGAATGCATTTAGAGTTGGGGCAATAGTTTGAAACACTATATACTGATAATAATTTGGAAGGGTTTAATTATAGTCACTTGATCTCTAGATAGTTGGTATAAAATCCCAAGTTTACAAGCTTATTCATCCTGTATAAATTGGGCAGATGTTTGTCCAGGTGTAGCAAATGATAAACTTAATTTATTGATTCAGGTCACGCATGACTTTGGGTTCTTTTACAACTCTGGGCACAGAGTAGGCAACTGAAGCAAGCAGCACCTTGCTCCGAATGTTGCCTCTCTACTGTTTTCTCCATTC
The DNA here is from genome assembly GCF_903995435.1 of Acomys russatus. Taxonomy (NCBI): domain Eukaryota; kingdom Metazoa; phylum Chordata; class Mammalia; order Rodentia; family Muridae; genus Acomys; species Acomys russatus. The sequence goes on from NC_067139.1 coordinate 25,456,068, forward strand.
TGCCTCGCAGACACACAACACCCCTCATGGCAGCTCTTTATCTCCCTGAAGCATGGAACTACCATAGGATGCCAGTTGTTTCCAGATGTTCCAGGTCTTCTATCATAAAATCTCTGAAGTCTGTCTTGGTCATGATCAGAAGAGCTGTGTGTCCAACGTTCTGTTGCTAGCTAAATACAGTAGAGTGACTAAGTTTCAGTGGGTGACTGTGAACAAAGAGGAATATGTTTGGCTCCCAGGGTGTCTTTGAGAGGAAAGCTAGCTCTTCTCCTGACTCTTTCCTACTTCCTTCTGTAAGTAGCATGATGGCTGGCACCAGAAGAACCATCTTGGACCATGAGGAAAACTGTTGAAATGGCTGCAACATGATGATACAAGGAAGGAAGCGGGGTGGGGGTGGGGTGGTGGCGGGGTTGTGGTGGTGGTGGGGGGTGGTGGTGGTGGTGGTGGGGTGGTGGTGGGGGGGAGGTGGGGGTGGATAATTGAGGTGTGTAGGCAACACTGATGCAGTTGCTTAGAAGCAGGATTAAAATTCAAACCCATGTTTCATACTGGCAAGTCGGCAAGCCTATGTTGCAGAAGGGTGACTGTCTGCTCTGCTCCAGCAGGCTCAGAAGAAAGGTGGTGAGAGGTGAGATGGCTTCCGGGAGGGCACATGTGTCAGAGTATCACAGACAACTGGGAGAGCCAGGGCAGCCAGGTGACTTTATACAAAGACATTCTTCCCAGGGCATGGGATGAAGGGCTATCTGAAAGTCAAGCAATGTCTTCTTTTCACTCTCTAAGCAATGGATTTGGTCACTCTCAAAGACAAATGCTCATGATATGATTCTCATTTTTTTTTCCCTCGAGGGAATAAATGATTGTCTGCCATTTATCCTGTACCTATGGTAATATTGAAAGTGTTATATCAGAAAGCCTGTATGAGTCTCAGGCCTGCCAAGAAAATCAGTGGACAGACTTATGCCTAATGATGATCAAAGATCACTCCTATTCCTGAACTTCTTATCAGATGTATGAAGTGGATGGAACTCTGGGCTTTTTCTTTGGTTTGAATTATTTTTGTGATTGACTGGATTATTTTACATATTAAAATAAAGTACACATGCTTGCACACACACACACACACACACACACACGTAGTAAACGCAAAAACACACACCCTCCCCTTTTTTCTTGTAATTCTTCTTGGTGTTTATTCTTACTTTTCTTGTCATTGAAACAGCTGAGGACCCAGAAGCGCTGATGTGTGCAGTTATGGGTGCTAATAATAGGAAATATCAAACTTCGTCTTATTTCACTAAAAACATCTGGTGTCTAGAATGCAGATGTGATGGTTGGCTTGGGATCCAGTTCTGTGCCGAGGATGCTGCAATCCTGTGTAGAAAGCACTAGATACTCAGACTGTGGTGGAGCCATTGGGCCATCCTGGATCATTCACATTCATATAAGTAGTTGTGCAAACTTCCAAGAAGTTTCCAAAGCCACTTTTACTCTGAAGTTTCTATTGTTAGCTAAGCCCACTCTTAACTAGGAAGATATTTTCACTGTGGGCCAGGTTAGGGGTCTCATTCCTGAGCAGGTGCCTTTAGAGATCATGATAGGAGAGACGGACAGAACTACAAAATTGATTAAAGCTATTTGCAAAGGCACAGCTCTGCTTTTACTTGATGAAACTTGTCATTGCCCTAGGACAAGCAGGCCTTAGACCCAGCTGCTCATTTGTTTCCTTTCTAAAGGAAACCTAGCCTAGAATTGAAACCAGTTTCTTCTCCTTTGCATAGGGGACAATTGCTCAAGTGATGTTATTCTTCAGACCCTATCATGGCTTCGGCTCTATTATGTGCCCTCTCTAGCATATTGCCCCGGCATCCATGCCTAGTGCATATTAAATGCAGCATGCCGAAGAGAACAAAGGTGGGGTGGTGGAAACTTCTGGAACAGCCACTCCGTGATGTTGGAAGAGGGCTGCGCCTATCTTTACTGCTTTTCCATAAAAGACTTGAGAGAAGGAAGTTGAGCCGCAACCGCATTAGGTAAATGACTGTGCATTGCTGCAACTTCTGTGGAAGGAGGAAGGGAAAGACTCAGCCCCAAGAGAATTTCCTCAATAGCATATTTGTCTTCGTTGCAGAGCAACTGGGAGGACCCAGGCTCTAGCCCGGACAGGTTGTCCTCCTAAATACCAAAGCCTCTCGGGAACTAGCTGTGGGGTTTCTTGGAGGGTGTTGAAGGGATTGTTCAGTAGAAGGTGCACTTCTATGACCAGCACTGAGCAGGTTCACGTCTAACTCAGAATGCCAATGATCACACACAAAAGCACAAGAAGATAAGGCTTAGTTAGCCTAAACCTTTCTGTGGACCCAGGGCCTGCAGCTGTCTAATGGCCTAGACTAGGAGGTAGTGTGGAAAATAATGAAGACTGTGAGCTTTGGGGTCCAATTGCTTGATCCCAACTCATCTTTCTTTTCTGTGCAGCACGAGGCAGGTGGCTTTCCTCTCTATGCCTCAGTCATTACATCTGTTAAATGGGGATTTCCATATTAAACCTTTCAGAGGGTAAACACATGGAATCTTATAGTGCACATAGGACACTTATAGGTGTTAAACTATAACTTGTGCCTTTTAAATGATTTGTTTATTTAATTTGTGTGTGGGGGGGGGTGTGGGGTGGGTGTGTGCATATGTGTGTGTTGTATGAACACAGGTCTACATGTGAAGATTGGAGGGAAACTTTGTGGAACTGGTTCTCTTCTACCTTGGCACGGGTTCCCCGTAGCAAGCTCAGGAATAGGGCTTGTGCCACAAGTGCATTTGCTCCATGAGCCCTAACTTCTGTCTTTTTAAAGACATGTGTATTTGCTTATACATCTGTGAGGCAGGGTCTCACTATTTAGCCTTGGCTGGCCTGGACCTTCTGTGTAGAACCAACTGACCTTGAACTCAGTGTCTGCCACTGCTTCCCAGGAATTGGTATTAAAGACGTGCACCACCATGCTTGCCTCTAACTTGTGCCTTAAAAAACAAACAAACAAACAAAAAACCAAAAAAAAAAAAAAAAAACAACAGATGTCAAATTTATTTCAAACAGTGTGAGCCAGTTTCCTTCTAATTGTGATATCCTTTAGTCCTAAAATAATCTTTTGGACACGAGAGTGATAGGTCCCATTTTACAGGTGACAGGACTACAGCTAGGAACAAGAAAGTAAACCTAGGCTTAGCCAAGGGGAGACCCAGGATGCAAACACAGTTCTTCTCAAAACTGAGGTTCCCCATGGTGCAATACAGTACTTTTCCTACGTCTGTCCTACACCATGGGGATGTGTGTAGCAAAAACAACAGCGGACTTGAAAGAAAGCCTGGGGTGTGGTGCTAGGGAACTTGTGAGCAAACCAAATGGCTTTTCTGAGTCTTGTTTTCTTTAGCCAGAAACAGGATGAGGGACCCCAACCCAGGCGACATCACAGAGTGGAGAATGCTGGCACCTCTCTGGAAGACTTTCTAGCCTGGGACCACATGCTTTGATTCTCACACTGAAACATACTCAAGACAAAGACAGTATAGCGGTTGACACCCACACTTCACTATATGATTTGTGTTGTTTTGAGAAAGGGTCTCAAGTAGCCCCAGCTGTCCTTGAACCCAATATATAGCCAAGGATGACCCTGAGCTTCTGACCCTTCTGCCTCCACCTCCCAAGTGCTAAGATTACAAACATGTGCCACCATGCCTGGTTTTATGGAGTGCTAAGATTGAATGGAAGACTCCAATTGAATTACATTCCCAGCTCCCATTATGTGCCTTGAGTTTCTGCACTGAAGGTGGGCTATAGACACCCATCCACCTTCCTATCCTATTTTATCCTATACTGTCCTGTCTTATCCCATCCCATCCCAGCCAAGCCCATCCACCTCACTCTGTCCTACCCTATCCCTAGTAATACCCTACCCTACCCTATCCTACCCTACCCTACCCTACCTACCCTACCCTATTCTACGCTACCCTATCCTACCCTACCCTACCCTACCCCACGAGTTTTTCTTTGGTACCCAGATTCTGATTGTACAAGAACAAGAAAAATCAAAAGCTTAATCCTTTGTCTCCTAAAGTCGGTCAATGTCAGATCCTTTGAGTATTTTTAAAATTTGGAAAGAATCTTTTATTCAGCCATGGGTGACTGATATTCATGGAAATATGATCTGAAACTCTGATTAACTGTAATTTTAGAATACGGCACATCCAGTTAAACACAGGTTTTGAACTGAAGTGTGTATGGACCCATGAGGGGGGAAGGATTAGCAAGTGATTTAAGATTCAGAGTAACAATTATCTTCAAGAATAATTAACTTTTAAAAATTCAGAATGCCATGAATATAGCACATACAGTAAGTCACGGAATATTTCACATTTCCATTTTAATCTTTACTGTCTTTGTGTGTGTGTGTGTGTGTGTGTGTGTAGGTGTGTGTGTGTGTGTGTGGTGTGTGTGTGTGTGTAGGTGTGTGTGTGTGTAGGTGTGTGTGTGGTAGTGTGTGTTAGTGTGTTGTGTGTAGTTGTGTTGGTGTTAAGTGTGTGTGTGTGTAGGTTGTGTGTGTGGAGTGGTGTGTGTGTAGTGTGTGTGTGTGGTGTGTATGTGTGTGTGGTATGTGGTGTGGTAGGTGTGTGTGTGTAGGTTGTGTGTTGTAGGTTTGTGTGTGTGTGTGGTGTGTGGTGGTGTGTGGGTGTGTAGGTGGTGTGTGTGTGGTGTGTAATGTGTGTTTGTGGTGTGTAGTGTGGTGTGTAGTGTGTGTGTGTAGGTGTGTGTGTATTGGTGTTTTAGGTGGGGTGGTGTAGGTTAGGTGTGGTTAGGTGTGTGTGTTGGGTCGGTGTGTGGTGTGGGTGTGTGTGTTGGTGTGTGTGTGGGGTGTGTGTGTAGGTGTGTGGTGTGGTGGGTGTGTGGTGTGGTGTGTGAGGTGTGTGTGTGGGGTGTGGTGTAGTGGTGTGTGTGTGTGTGGTGTGTGATGTGTGTCGGTGGTGTGTGTGTGTATCGTGCCCAGCATCACATAACGGGCCCTAATTTACTTTTAATACAATAAGTAGAAAAAAAAGGGCTCATTTGAGTGGTTTAACCTGGGTACACTATAATCATCCGTATGCCGGGCTGCACGCTGTGTGCTTTTTTGCTCATTTTTCTTGACATCTAACATTAAAAATAAAATAATAAACAATAAAAAGATAAAATAAACAAACCAATAAAAAACTATATATAATTGCTTAATAATTACAGCACACACACATATTCGCACACATATTTATATATCAGTAATGAATATAATGTATATGATGAATATATATATATACATTGTTTATACATCTATTTATATACACAGACACACATCTATCTATCATCTCTCTATCTGTACCAGTGACTGTATAACATCAAACACCATCCACCAACAACTACAAATCACTTTAAAATCATTGTCTTTTCCCACGCCTCTCCTCTCCATTTACCTCCCTTCGCCTAGCTGATTGCAGCTCTGAGCTTAGTCCCCTCTTCTGCTGGCAAACCTTCTGACTCTGCCAAAGCTGCCTGATTGTTACTCTAAACATCCCAAACTTCTGAGCATTCCGCTATCTATCACAGCATCTTTTCAACTTCACTTCAATACCAAACTTCCTGTAGACAGGCTAGTCCAAACTCAGTGATACACTGCCTCTGCCTCCTAAGTGTTGGGATTAAAGGCCTGTGCTACCACTGCCTGGCTATATAATACTTATTTAAACAAGCTTTATAAAAAGAGCATAAGAAGCTAAAGAACAGAATGATAATCATCATCATCATCCAATGGAAATTAACAAAAATAAATTAGAACACTGCATTTTAAAATTATTTTCCTTTTTACTGAAAATAGATTTTTTCCTTTCATATAATACATTCTGCTTATGGGTTTGACTCCCTCTGCCCCTCCCAGCTTCTCCTCACCTCCTTTCCCACCATATCCACCCTATTTCTCTCACCAGAAAGCACACAGGCTTCAGAGGGATAATAATAAAATAAGATAAGATTAAAAAAAAAAAAAACCTAACACATTGGAATTGGACAAAACAAACAAACAGAAGGAAAAGGGCCTAAGAGAAGGCACAAGAAACAGAGGCCCACTTGTCACATACTCAGGAACTCCATAAAAACACTAAAGCTGGAAAATATAGCACAAAGGACATGTAAGGTAAAAAGAGAGAAGAAAAGAACAAATAATAAAAAAAAAAAATTTAAAAAGGAAGAGCCTTGACTTGGCGTTATGAGACAAGGAACTTCCAAACCCTGCAAAGATGCCTTGATGTCATTTTCTGTTGCCATCTACTTCTGGGCATGCCACCCACCCTGAAGTGTAGTTTCTTTCCCCTTTGAGACTTCCTTGGACTAAACTAAATTTTCATTTGCAAGTGGCTATCAATTGGAGATAGCCTCCTGTTTAAGAATGGGGACATGTGTCCACATTTCTTTTCAGGTCTAGGAGCCCAACCAGTGCAGACCTGAGCAGGCTCTGTGCATGCTACCTTAGTCTATGAATTCATATGTGCGTCTTGGTGTCCTTCATCCCTCTTGGCTCTTACGTTCTTTCTGCCTTCTCTTCCTTGAGGTTCCCTGAGACCTGAAGGAAGAGATTTGATGGAGACATCTTGTTTAGGGCTGTATGTTCCAAGGTCTTTTGTTCTCTGCTGGCTGTGGGGCCCTGTATATGCTCCCATCTGTTGTAGGAAGACGTTTCTCTGATGATGGCTGCACAAGGCTCTGATCTGTGAGTATAGCAGAGTGCCATTAAGAGTCACTTTATATGCACTCTCTGCTCATTCTCGCTCTGTCCTCCTCTGTCTTCTCTATCTTCTCTCGATCTCTCTCTGTCCCTCTCTTATGTCTCTCTCCTCTCATTTCTGTCTCGTCGTCTGTCTCTCTCTCATCTGTCTCTCTTCTCCTCCTCATCGCTACTGGCTCTCTCGGTCTCGCTGTCGCTCTCTCTCTCTCGGTCTCCTCCTCTCTCGCTCTTCCCCTCTCTCTCATGTCTCGGCTCTCTCTCGGTCTCTCTCTCTCTGGCTTCTCTCTCTCTCTCTCTGTCTCTCTGTCTCTGTTGGTGTCGCCTCCTCTCTACTCAGCTGCTCTCTCCTCTCGCCTCTGTCTCTCTCTCTGTCTCTCTGGCTCTCTCTCCTCGGTGCTCTCCTCTCTCTCTCTCTCTTCTCTCCTCTCTCGTCCTCTCCTCTCTCTCCTCTCTGCTCTCCCTCTCTCTCTCACAGAGGTGTTTGGTTTTAGCCTAAGTCCCCTGAGCTATCTAGTTTCAGTTGTTTGGTACCCAACAGTATCCAGCATGGTTCACATCTCATGGAGTGAGCCAACTCAGGTATTGGCTGGTTACTTTCACACACTTTGTACTACTGTAACAGATTAAAGGGTTCGTGGCTGGCTTGGTAGCATGCTGCATACCTTCTTGTACCAAAGACACCAGAACACAGGGGACAAAGAAGGCTCTATGTAGGGACCCTGCTTAATTTCTTCACGTTCAATAATGTTGTGTAGGTGTTGTGTCCAGCAATAGGGCCTTGCTCTAGTTTGTGAGAGGAACCTATAGCTTGGTACAGCCTGGGGTTGTTGAGGTTCCTCTGGGGCCTCCTCAGCCAACATTTCATTTAGATGTAAGCAAGTCTCAGAATTGGAAGAAGGATGCCCAATTGGGGCTCTGTCTCCTCCATTATTTGGCAATTTCAGTTAGATTTCCTTCATACACATACATATTTTAGAAAGTGCCTGCTATATCAGGTTTCTCAGATGGCCCTTAGTATTAGTTGTCTCTCCCTATATCCTCTCTCTCATCCCTCTCCTCCTCCCTCGATTTGATGTCCCTGTGTATTTAAAGAAAAAGAGGAAAAATGGTATTTCTTTTAAAGGAAATAGGTGGCTTGTTGAGAGGACAAATTCACAGTGGGAAAATTGGTATGAGGAAAAGTGGCAGATAACAAAACAATTTAAAAGTACCTTTAATGATTTTACAGAAATTTTTAAACATGACTGACTTCCTGGATAAACATAAATGATCAAAAGTGTTTTAATAATTAGGATGGTTGAAAATTCCAGGAACTGGAAGAATTTAAAGTTGTTCTCAAATTATTACCTCAAAGGGGAAGAGCAATAGTAAGCCAGACAGCTTTATAGCTCTAATATTTCCAAGAAGCAGATGGTTTCTTCTAAATACATTTTCCATGAACCAGAATGAAACAACAAAAATTAAATTCATTTTCCTAAAAATGAAATGGTTCTGCTTCAAACAGTTGAATAAATAATATACATTTTTTGGGGGGTTAAATTGAGTCATCCTTGAACATAACTTGCAGAAATCTGTTTTTAAAAGTACAATAAAAATACAAACATCTTCATTAATCATCCAGCAAACCTGACAGGAGCTGTTCTGGATTCAAGAGCAACTTAATGAGAGAAGTAAGTTAGCATACTAAATCAATGATATAATGAGGGAAAACTCAGACAGCTCATAAAACCATTTTGCTACCATTATGGGTAATAACCTTCAAAAAACTAAGCTTCAGGGACATTGGCTCAGCCACTAATGAGCACTGCTGCCTGAAGAAACAGAGAATCCTTCTAAAAAAAAATAAGGTCAGAAACTGGCTCAGGACTAAATGTCATCACTCTATGCATAAGGATGCTCTTAACATTCGTTTTTGCTTAGAATTGACCAAGATTCACTAGTGGATTTGCTTTGATGGTGGTTGTGGAAGACTGAACAGAAAATGTCCTTTTCCACACGGACTTCTGGCAGCCTGGAATTGTACCAGTCAAAGATCATGTGGTGGTACAGATGACTATCAAAGTTAAGCGAAGATGAGTTAAGTTTTGATATATAAGCCATGACATTTACAATGGTTGGTGTTGGTGTGTGTGTGTGTGTTCTCGTTATGTGTGGGTTTACAGGTAGATGTGTGTTGTGGTGGTGTGTGTGTGTGTGTGGTTGTGTTTGTGTGTTGAGGTCTAAGGTACTCAGATGCCTTCCTCATCAATTTGGCCAGGCTGGCCAGCCAGGGATCCCCGGTCTTTGTTTCTCAGCACTGATTTAACAAGAGTGCAGCACCACGCCCAGAGGTTTGATGTGGGTTCTGGGTTCTGGGGATCAGACTTGAGTTCTTATGCTTGTATAGCAAGCGCTTTACTGACTGAGCCATCTCCCTAGGAAAAAAAATTTTTTGGGGGGGGGTTAAAATGCACTAATATCAGCAATTTCTTATGGCTTCAGTAAAGCACAACTATTGAGAGTATATACTATCAAATATTGACAAAAAATACTTCTTTGGAGACAACGCTTTTGTAGAGATCATCAGGAATGTGTCATAGAAAACCAAGTTGCTACAGCTGCAGGATAAAGATGGATCTGCACTCACATTTGCTTTCACTAATCAAGGTGTTTTAGGGACCAGCATTACAGCTCCCTGGAAGAGTTTACAATAAAATACAATGTAACTTGGCATCTGAAATCACAGTGTTTCCTCCTTTCCTACACTAATTCTCATAATGAAACCCCAGGCTTCATTAAACAGAAACAGAAACAAGCAACAAGATTGGGGGTCTTATACCGGAACACATTGCCAGGTGCCTCCAATTCTGACCAGAGAAAACTGTGTGTGTGTGTGTGTGTGTGTGTGTGTGTGTGTGTGTGTGTGTGTTTCAAATGGTCACGATAATGGCTATGAAATCACCAACTTCTTCTTTGTGAGCTCCAACCTGCCCTGAGTGCCTGGCTTTGTTTTGGCTGAGTCTATGACATTGGAATATAAACTTGGAACCAGCTAGCTCCTATGACAAAGCCACCAACTGATAATTCGATATAAGGATGGAACTACTATTCTTGGGTCCTAAATGGGAAGTTGTCATATCCGGTGAAGATGTATGAGAGGCCACAGAGAAATACCACCATCAAGAATTTCATGAAAAGTAGAAACATAAAAACACTTAGAAGAACAGTCTCAATATTTTAAATTATATTGTCAGAAGAATGTGAAAAAACAAGTTAAGAAAAAAAAAGAAAGAAACTCAAATTCTGTTCTATGTAACTCATACAATGTCTTGGCTTTAAAACCACAGGTTTACCAAGATGTGGAAAGATGAGATTCACCATCCCTGTGTCTCTTCAAAGGGATACTCTTCACAATAAAGCTGTTGGAACGGTTGCTAAAGACAGGAGAAGGTTTTTTTCTTTTTCTTTTTCTTTTCTTTTGATTGCAAAAGTCTGCTCTGTTTATTTTATTTATTGTATCATACATTACATCTCAACCACAGTTTCCCCTCCCTCCTTCCCTCCCAGTGCTTCCCACCCTCACCTCCCCTCTTTTCCAATCCACTCCTCCATTTCCCTTCAGAAAAGGTCAGGCCTCCTGCAGAGGTCAACCAAACATGGCATACTGAGTTGCAATAAGACTAGGCACCTCCCCTCATACTAAGACTGAATGAAGCAACCTAGTAGGACGTGAAGGGTCCCCCAAATAGGCAAAATGGTCAAAGTCAGCCCCTATTCCCACTGTTCGGTGTCGCGCAAGAAAACCAAACTACACAACCATAACATGTGTGCAGAGGACCTAGGTCAGAGCTGTCCAGACTCTGACTGTTGCTCCCATCTCTGTGAGCCCCTGTGAGCCCTGGTTAGTTGGCTCTGTGGGTTTTCTTGTGGTATCCTTGTTCCCTCTGGCTCCCCCAGTCTTTCTGAGAAGAAGGTTTTCAACATTCAAAGACTGAGGGTTAGTCACCCTTGTACAACCCGTGACTCCTGAGAACAAAATTACACACTGTATACAAGTTGCTGAAAGATGTTTTCCTGAATTTAGTGTTGCTGTTTTTAAGTCCAGAGGTAGAACTCAGGGGCAGAGAATGAGTGTGGCATCTGTAGGGCTCTTGAACTTCAGCAACCCACAAACATCCCTTGGCAGTGTTAAAGATGTCTCAATGCTATAGTTTGGGGCAGGAATAGCTTCCAAACATCCAGGTATTGAAGACTTGGTTCCTGGCCTGGGCCCCGATTGAGAGCCAGTGAAACAATTTAAAAGGTGGGCTCTTGAAGAGATTGAGACCCAGTTTCCTCCTCTTCATTTCTTGGAGACTGTGAGATTAGAATTTTCCATGTGCGCCCAGCATGATATGCTGTCTAGGTATAGGCCCCAAAGCAGCAGGGCCACCAACTGTGGAATGAAACAGTCAAATCTGTGCCAAAGCAACCTTTCCCTGTTTTTAAGGTACTAACCCTATGAGCCATATTACACCCATAGAGAGCTGAGCAGCGTGCTTGTGTGTCTGTCTGTATTCTGTAGCTTCTGTGTTCGTCATTGGGGCAAGTGGAGTACCCTGGAAATCCTTTGACAGGCTGTTGGGTTTGTACTCAACCAGCTAAGTTTTTCTTTTGCCTGTTTGTGGGGGTGGGGGAGGGGAGGATCAGTGTTGGAGGGATAAGTTGACATCATGTACTGTAACAAGAAAGACACAAGTTTCCTCCAATGCTATTCTCTAGTCAAAGATACGATGCAAGAGACAATCCAGACCAGGGTACTGGATTGGGTGTTTAATAACGGTGGGACAGGTGTTACCTATAAACAGTGGCAGCAGAAAATAAGCCCTGAGTAGCACACGGTGCTAGCCTAACTGGATAACTGCTTACCAACCTTTTCTTCAGAGGAACTAGTTTAGAACTTGCCCAGGAATGAATCATATGGGTGAGTCTTAGGAATATGAATATTTCTCACATGGATCTTGGTGAGATACTGCATCTATAGCTGGTCCAGAAGAAAAGAACACAGTTCGGTTTCTATCTGGACGTTGGAAACTGAGACGGAGACAGGAAAATCAGAGACAATTCTGTTATCCTAGAAGTGATTATTTTTCTTTAATCATTTCTACATCCAAATATAGATTATGTGTTTTTTATTGAGTCACTTTTTTGAATGCGGAATATGTAATAAGTCAAAGGACAAGGACAAAATGTTAAGTGTGCTGCTGGATGCCTGCAGTGACGGCAGTGTCCTGGCACTGCACACATCTTCTGTAGTGGGGCTCTCCCTGGGATGTAACATCATCTCTGACCACATCTTCAGGCTGAGCTTTGATGGCAGTCTTTCCCTCTTCTTTGCTTCTAGGAGGTGACACTTGCTCTGGGGTCTCCATCTGCATTGCTCTATCTGGGAGGTACCATCTCTCCCCCTTCCCCCAGCCTTCATGAAATGGAACACTCATTTAATACTACTAATGTGTACTGATTTAATTAGTGATGGAAAACTTAACGGGATTGCTGGCTTGCAACTATAATATAAAATTTTAAAATGTTAGATTACACTGGGCAGTTGTGGCACCTGCTGTTGACCCCAGCACTCAGGAGGCAAAGGCAGGAGGATCTCTGAGTTCTGAGTTTAAAGCCAGCCAAGTCTATGGAGTGAGTTCCAGGACAACGAAGAATTCACAGAGAAACATCGAAAAACCTAATTAATTAACTAATTAATTAACTGACATTTTTACTGGTTAAGTCCTGCAGCTCCTCGACATAAGATGGTGTTCTTTCTGTATACTCACCACTAATTGAAAACAAGACAATCTGAGCGGTTTAAGTCTGTTCTTAACCCTCTATGCTCTTTTGTCATTCTCCCAGCAAACATCCCAGTGATACTTGCACTTTGTAGCTTTCCCAGTCTCCAGCCCCTTCCTCCTCATCTTCCTTGGACCTCTCCCATGAATCCCCACTACCTCCTCTACCTCCTCCCCACCTGACTGGCAGGAAGTCCAGCCCTATTTCCTCCCCTCCTCATCCATTGGCTGTAATCTGCGTTATTGACATACCAGGGTGACAATTGGGGAACAGAGTTTATACGACATTTAGGCAGGAAATCAGAATTTAAACTACACCCCAGCCTTATGCCTACAAGGAGGCCACCAGAAAGTGCTTATGTAGGCCACAGGGAGAAGCAGTCATCAGCAATCTACCTCAGGTGTCCACTGTCCACTGTCCAGGCAAGATACCCAACTGCTGAAATTGTGGTCACCAACCATTTTGTGATGGAAACTGAGGCCTGCTTTTATGTCTGGTACTGTATGCCCAATCAAAAGCCTATGCCTAGAGAGGTCATGGGGCCCTAGGAAAGCTACTGCTGTTATTTGCTATATGGCTATTATGGGCTTATCAAATTATCTTTTAAATAACGATGCTGTGTCCATCAGTTAGTGTTGTTGTTAGCTTTCGTCAGAAAAGCTTCTTTTAGGAGTCCATAGTAACTGCAGAGACTCATAAATGGTCAGAGTGATGAGAGTTAGTAACTTCTGAATGCTCAGTCATGTGGAGGCATCCATATCACCCACCTCCAAGGCTCAGGGAACATGGCAGAAGGGGAGGTAGTGACAATGTAAGAGCCAGAACATGGTCTGGAACATTGTCATCCAGACATGATAGAGTCTCCGAATGATTAAACTCATAGTAGCTATGAGTTCTGCACAAAACCTGCAAAAGACAGGGCTAGCCAACATCTCATAATGGAGAGGCTCATAAGATTCTACCCTTCCCCAAGTGGAGACACACACACACACACACACACACACACACGATAAATAAATAAATAGCAAACAAAACAAAACAACGGTTCTTTGGGAGAGACAGACTTTTCCCCAGTGGCATAGCTCCTGTATGTTACCCAAATAAAAATCATTACATCACCAACAGACAAATTATTAGTGAAGCAAGATAGCATGGTAAACATATAAACCCCAAATTTATAGCTTAATAACCTTCTAGTTATGATTCCAAGTAGTTTACTTTGAAATTCACTGAAAAATTTCCAAAGATAAGCCAGAGTAAATATAAATGTGTCCAAAACTATGGGTGTGTTTTGTTTTTTTAATTTAGGTGGTGACAAGAGGACTAGTTTTTCAGGAATTATCTATATTATAATCACCTTCAATAGAAAGTGATTTTACTGGAAAAATAATGTGAAACAGGATGGAGAGTTAAACATAGATCCTAATCTTATGTGGAAGACATGAAACTTGTTATATATCAGGAAGATTAGCTTTTTAGGGAGACCAGTAACATACAGAAGCCATTGAATTAATATCTAAGAAGAGCATATAAATAAGCAAGCAAGCAAATAAACAAAACAAAAAACAATAATTGTTGGGGAGAGAAAGACATTTTTTCTAGTGAACTAAGAGATATTTTAATATTTAAAATAAAATAACCTAATCTTTAGAATTTAAAAGATACTAATGAACACATAACTCATTTGGGGATTTCTATATATGTTTGATATATTTGGCTACATTTTGCTCAGCATTAAAAACAAGATACCAAACAAACAGTTACCTGGGTTAAATGTTTCTTAGCAAATATGGTAGTTAAAAAAATCTGTTTGCATATATATATATATATATGCATATATATATCTGGGTGCAGTGGTACACCCCTGTAATCCCAGCGCTCTGAGAGGCAGAGGCAGGCAGATCTCTGTGAGTTCAAGGCCAGCCTGGTCTACAAAGTGAGTCCAGGAAAACAAATGTATATACTCCTATACACTAATAAGAAAGCCAACAATATCTGAAGATAAATGAAGTGCAGGAACAGGATGTTGACAAAGGAATAGGGATGGTATCTGAATGTTCTGACAGATGTGTGAAAGCAAAACTTAAACTTATTGAAGATAATTCAAGCTTTGAAAGGTTGGCAAACGCTTCTGTATTTTGAGACAGTGCTAGTGCTTAGATTTGGAGGCAAACTGCTAGCAGTTAGGAGGTCATGAGGAAATCAACAGGCTGGCTGCTTCGCCCTGCTGCTTCCCACATTAATCTTCAGATCTCTGAGCAATCCGCTACCCTTGCCTCTGCTGTTTAATGAGTTTGTACATCAGGCACAGCTCTCCTCACCAACAGAGGAGGTGTGTGTTCATCACACACCCTTCCTACTCTGGCAATTGCATGACTTTTAAATCATTACATTATTATGACCGTGTAAATATTTTCCCATGGTAATGTTTTATGACTGTGTGTCTTTTATGGAGTTCTGTCCTCTGTCTCTCTAGACTCTTTACTTGCTTTTATTTTTTTATAGTAGCCATTGCTTTTATGATATTTAGAAAGCATTCTTTATCATGGTGGGCATACTAGAAACTCCATCTTGGACTTAGATCACTGTCCTATAATCCTAGATCTTTCTGAGGGTCACACTGTTCATGTTTATTGAAATGATTCTGTGGGTGTGGCTAGTCACTCAACATTCAGACCCTGCAGGTGGAATGTCAACTGCTACAGCCGCCCCACACCATCCTGCTGGCAAACCTGTGCACCCGCAAGGACTTTGACCCCATGTTTGCCCCATAGAAATGTCTTCTAAGAATAATCAGAAATATTTTTAAGACTGCTATGCAAGTACAGTCACTGTTAGGATGGTGTAAAATAAGGAAAAGAGCTAGAGTGTATACTTAGTTAAGCTGTTAATGGTCTCAGGAGACTAGAGGTTCCTGATGATTTTCAACTTTAGCACAATATGAAAGCTGTATGCATTCAGTAGAGAAAAAAAGTACACTTGAGTTTTATTGGATCTTCTCCTGGGCCAATGATATGGACTGTGACTCTTTCCCAAGCTGCTGGGCAGCAGCATCAACAAACCACAGCTCCCAGGGGATCACAGGGCATATGAACTGTCACTACAGCCCATTGCACACTGCGTTCAGTCAATTACGAGAGACGGTAACACTGTATCATAAAACAAGCTTTGTGTTTAATGGTTTTGCCACCAGGTAGGCTAATATAAATGTTCTGAGCACACTGAAAGTCAGCTAATCAGGCTACAGGTTAGTTGGAGTAAATATGCTTTTGACACAACACCTTCACTTTATGGTGGATTTCAGAGTGTGTCTCCATTGTTAACGGGGGACCATTAACTCTGAATTCAGGAGTCATTGGCCCAGCCCCTTTTTGAAATCTGCCAGTGAGAAACACCACAGAAACAGAAGCAGTTATCTTTAACCAGCAGAGACTGAGGTGTAATGAAAGCCGTTCAAAGGTCTTAGGCATCAGAAGCATGTTACTCACACAGAGAGGACAAGGGTGCAGCAAACAGTCTGCCTTCAGCATGATGTGCAAATTAAACGCACCAAGGTTAGTCATTTTACATGCCTGTAGTGCTCACTCTGGCCTCTGTAGACCACAGTCAGGCCCCAGATGGGTCCCAGGGGACACCTGTGAAAAAAATGGCAAACCTTGTGAAAATGGACAGTGACAGAAGAGAAGCTAAAAGTTCACACAGGGGCCACAGGATGCTTGCCCTAGCTGTTAGGGCAAAAAGCAAAGGGTTGGTGTGTGGAGAACAAATAGACCCACCTTGAGAATTGCAGAGATGTTATGTCATCAGGGGAAATCCAGGTTTCATCTGGGATGAGGCAGAGGAGGGGTGTATTTCAATGTCAAGACTCGTATTGATTGATGTGTGTGTGTGTGTGTGTGTGTGTGTGTGTGTGTTTAAGCACAACAGGGCTCTAGCAGCTGTGGAGAATGGCTAGGGCCAAAGGAAGGTCAAGATAAGAGGATGTACCACAAAATGGTCTGGTTGCTATTACTGCAACACACAGTGATCTCTGTCTTAATGATGCCTTTGGAAATCCAGGAATGACAAATTTGGGATATAGGGATGGAGAAGAAGGAAAAGGGCAGGGTCATGGGATGACAGCAGCACTCCCACATTTTAACAGTAACTTTGTAATGAACTTGGGACAATGCCTCCTCCAACTATTGTTTCAACACTCTCGGATCCACCTAGTTGCCTTAGGCCCATCAAGATTTTTGTGGTTGATCTCATGCACACATAATGCTGGGAAAAACCGCTATGGCCAAATGAATAGTTTGCAAGAGACTGTAGGGAGGACAGGTGGATTTAGAACCACTTATTGATTCTGGGGAAAAAACATGCATGAAAGAAGGAATGAATGTGTCATTAAAGGTCCAAACATCTGATATTAACCGGAGACATCTGGGACAGGCTGTGTGTCCAGAAAGAAAAAGCGGCTTCCATGGGAGCATCTGAGGGACTCTGTGGAATCTTAGCTGAGTGTTGATTGGATGGAGACAAGAATCTACAGAAATGGTTGTGAATTTGGATAAAAAGACACGGTAAGTCAGTGAAGATCTATAGAGGGAGTGGAAAGGATGCATTGGTCAGACGCAGATATACAAAAGCTCAGTGCACTACCCAAGGGTCTTTTCTTCTTCCACCTTTGTTCTCTGAGTCCTTGGCATGTTCATTTCTAACCTTGGGCATCCTTCAACATCGGTGTGGTTGTGAGAGATAAAGATGCTCATGTGTGTTTTCTTACTCCTGGGTAATCATGAGAATGAGTCACACGATCATCTTTAGAGTACAAAAAAAACCTATGGGCAGGTGATTCTACACCTTATATTCATTTGCATTTTAATATTTTTGGCTCAAATTTGGTCCCTGTAGATAATAGATAATATCTGTGTATTATAATAAAGATGATTCAGAGAGATTCACTCTTGAAACAGCTCATGCCTTCATTCCAGATTTATAAGTCATTTATTTCTACACAGTAGTTTCTGAATTTTACCTACTTACTGTACTGTTTTTGATAAATCTAGGGAATATGATTTGGCCAGTCTTAAAAAAGATAATTGTCTCAAACATGTTCTGACACACACCTAACAAAACCCACGGAAGTGAGATTTTGAGGAATTAGCATTCCAAAAGATTCATGGATGTAAATGATGAATGGAGAACAAAATCACACCTAAGATCTGGTTGTTGCCTCTGCCTTCATCTAGGATGCTGAACATTCACAAGGACAGCCTCCTTTGTCACCCTCTTGAAGTTGTCCAGGCCACTGTGCTGTGTCTACAGGAAGACTTCAATCTTCTTGAGACTCCTTTCTAGACTTCCATCACCACATCTCACAGAAGATTCTGTCACTACCAAAAATCAACTTGAATGTTATTGATACCCAGCTTGAAGGTAGACAAACACTGCAGGATCTTGGAAGGTGGGGTGAAATAGATTATCCTGGACCTCTTTCATGATGGTCATAGTCTCAGACTCCTCTCATTTCCTTGCTGTGTGTTTTTCTTTTCTGATTGGCTTCTTCGTTTTACAATAATTGTTTTCTCTGTTCTTTCTAGATTTCCTCAATAAAAGGAAGGAATACAGTTCTCAAAGGTTGTCTTCATGGACTGACCCTCAGCTGAGATGATAGCTCCACCATCTTGATTTTCTAGTAGAACAGAAAGTAGAGACATGTTTAACTTGACTTGACTTTTGATACAAGCTCTTGGATTTCTTTCCTTTTACGCTTCTTTAAAACAATGTTAAAATTGTTTCCATGAAGGAACCAAATGTTATTCTACCCACAGAACTTGGATAGTCACTTTACCTGTTACATTCAAGGGGTTCTAACAAATATAGAGCAAAGAGTAAGCATTTACCTCAACTTCAGATACATTTCGAGCTCTGATAATAGTGTACGTATTTTCATGTGTTTTGTGATTGGATTCTTGTGGTTCTAAAGACAGAAGAAATCTAGTACCTGAAGCAGTTCGTCGGGGGCAGGAAATCACAATTGGAGCTGGTGTTCAGAAAAACAAAACAAAATAAAACACCCTAGGCTTGAATCCATAGTTCCCATAAAAAACAAAGTTTTAGCAAAATTTATTTATCTGTTTGAGCCTCTCTCTCTCTCTCTCTCTCTCTCTCTCTCTCTGTGTGTGTGTGTGTGTGTGTGTGTGCGTGCGTGCGTGCGTGCATATGTGTTGGTGGTGTGTGTGTGAGAGAGAGAGAGAGAGAGAGAGAGAAGAGAGAAGAGAGAAGAGAGAGAGGAGAATGACATGGATTTTACCATCTCCGGAGAATAGCATTTTTCAGAACAAAATGATGGAAGCATATTATGCTACTCAATTTTCTGTGATATAGCAAAATTAACTATTATAATTAACTTTTAGAGACAGGAGCTTCATTTTGGCTCCATGATCAGATGGATTCATTGCTTTTGGACAGTTGCTGAGACAGTACATCATTGTGGGAACATGTGGAAGAGGAAACTACTTTTGATCCAAGGCGGGTAGAGAGAGAAGAGAGAAGGAAAGAGAAAAGGAGAGAGAGAGAGAGAGAGAGAGAGAGAGAGAGAGAGAGAGAGAGAGAGAGCTTTTCAAGGCATGCTCACAATCACCTGGCCTCCTTCCTCTTGGCCCCACCTTTTACAATTTCTACCACCTCTCAGTACCACGTGTTGGACACCCAGCCTTTAACATGCACACCTTTAAAAGCACTCCATCTAAGCTAAAACACATGCACATAGGCCTGATCAGGTAGAAAGAGCTAGAACTGAAGAGATGGTATTCAACATAGAAAGCAATGGCCTGGGAGAATCCTCAAAGTCAGAAGACTAGGCAAACGGGAGAAGATGAGCTACAGGGTAGAAGGAGCGATGACCAAGACTATCTTCTCTGCCTGCGTGTTCAGAGCTGTTAGCAACAGCATCTTTGTACTAAATTATGCACTATCCTGGGTGATTTCTTAACTGGGCACTTCCTTTAAGAACCATATTCTCAGCTTTGCTGTTGCTGGCTTTCTAGTTATTGAAACAGACACATCCAGTGCCAAGAAGAGAAAGAAAGAATAAAGGGGTCAGGATTTAGTCTGGACACAAGTGTAAACAACTCACAAAGCAGAGATGGGTGTAGGGTGAGGCTTTAGAGGGGACGCCATAGATGCCAACAGCAACATGGGTCAGGATGTTAGGTCTGAACAGCTGGTAGGCAGCTATGGCCTAGACATGGAGGATGACACACCAGGCTTGACATGCCATAATTTTTGTTACTGAATTAATGAAGATGTAAGGACTGGAGACATTGCTCAGGGGATAAAGTGCTTTTTATGCAAGTTTGAGGACACAAGTTTAAATACCAAGCACCCCAATAAATAGGAATGGTGGCCTGCCTGTAACTCTAGTGCTTGGGTGATGGAGACAGGGGGTTCCCCAGAGCAAGCTGGCTAACTATACTAACTGTATCAGAGAGTCTGGATTCAGGAAGAGACCTTGTCTCAACTAAAAAAAAAAAGTGGAGAATGGTCAAGGAATACTGCCAATATCAACCTCAGGCCTCCACATTTGGACATATGCATGCATGCCCACATATATGCAAACACACAAACATAAAAATATGAAAAATGGAAAATGAACCTACTGTTATGGACAGAGAGATGTATCCCCCAATTTCCTAAGTTAAAGTATAAACCTTCTCTACCCTCCACTGTGATGCATTTGAGGTAAAAATTTGAGGAGGCGACTCAAGTTAAAACAGGGTCACTAATGATAGGGCCTAACAGAGCGACCTTATAAGGTGAGGAGACAGGAGCTGAGGAGACAGATGCCTTAGTCAGAAAAGTGAGAATGAGTTCAGACCCACATAAAATTGAGGCATGGAGGCAGGTATCTGTGAGGCAGCATTTTGCGTAGGGAGATAGAGGCAGATTCCTCCTGATCACTGGGCAGCCAGCCTAGTTGAATGGATGAACTCTAGAATTAGTGAGAGAGCCCATTTCAAAAAATAAAGTGATCAAGGAAGACACCGGAAGTCACCCTGTAGTCTCCACATGTACACAAAGGAACAGATGCACATGCCACGGGGAAGAGAGGGGGGTTGTGGGGGGGACGACGACACAGATTAGAGAAATATGACATGTACGTGTGCAGAGAGATGCCCATCAGTGGTCAGAAGGAAGCGGTGGCCATTGATAAGCCAAGGAAAGCGACTCTCAGAAAAAAGGACCCTGCTGCCATCATAATCTTGGACTTCTTATGTAAAATTCTGTCATAAGTCACTCAGTCTGGGGTATTTTATTATGCCAACTGCGACAAACAAATACGCTGGTGTTTTCTCTGGCTTCATTACCCTTTCTGATGACAGTGGTAATTTAGTTGTTTTTGTTGTCTATTCCCATGGTAGCAACTCAGATTTTTTTTTAAACCCCAACTGACAAGAAGCACATAGACTAGGGGAATGGAAGATGTACGTAGAAGGGAACAGAAACTGAAGACTCCTTGAAAACTCTGATTGGGGTGGTGCAAGGTTGCCATGAAGGAAGATTAAGGGAGTCCACCCCTTCTTTTCCACTGACTCAGAGACTGGTCACTACTTGACAGAACTTTTCCCCAGAGAATCCACCGGAGTTGAAAGAGGAGGTGAAACCTTGGTCACAGTCTTGATCATTGTCCCAGCTCTAGACTGGGGTGGGGGAGGGGTGTGAGGCCCATGGGATGAGGAAGAGATGCTGGAATCTGGGGTGTTGGTTATGGAAATAAGAGGAGCATGGGAAGAGCTTAGGAAAGACAATCATTTGCTGCCCATTGCATCCTCAATATGCAAAAATGAGTTCAGAGCAAATATGAAGAAAGAGGAGAATTATAAATTATTGACTCATACTCTTCTGGAATATGTGTCAAAGAGATCTTTGAAAATAAGAAGAGAGGATGACCCCAAAGATCTAAACTGAATGCTAGATGTAGCGGAAGGGAATTGAGGGGATGGGGAAGGGTGAGCGCAGAGGAGAGCCGAGAGAACGCAGTGGGAGGGGGTAGTCTAGCTGTACTAATGCCCTTCGGTTGTCTTCATGAGCAAATGGACATGCACAGAAGATACAGCACAGCCTGCTAAATGTCTTCCAGCCCAACAGTGGATGCTGATAAGTAATGTAAAGACTATTTAGTGTTCTAAGCACTAAGATATGACACGTGATGCTCACGGGGTGACGGCATGGAGTGGGCTGCCTCGCCTGGTTCTGGGAAGAATGATAGTCAAAAGAGGCACCTCTGAGTCATGTTCAAAGGAAGCAGAAGGCAGAGCTCGGCTGACAGAATGACTGATGGAGCTGTTTCAGGTACTAGAAACATGCAATATGGCACAGCACGGCTCATTCCTGAACTACAGGTAGGTCTTTAGGTAGGGCTGGTATTTCTGAAACAATATTTTCTCAGTAAATGAG